>NC_084903.1:10056987-10355178 GCF_949316345.1 Pungitius pungitius
ATGTATACGTTCCAATCATAACCTTAACACACACACACACACACACCCTGCGTCTTGGTGGGTCCTGATTGGTCGCCTGTAGCGTCTGTCCTGCAGGACGATAAAGGAAATGTACGGCTTCTTGCTCTGCCAACGCAGAGGTGCCTTGTGGGTAAATTTATGGGCACAGTAGAGGCGCACAGGACAGAGGAATGGCCTTTTGTACCAGAAAGGTCAATCTAATTCTCCCAATCTGATGACACACACACACACACACACACACACACAATGTTGCTTATCTCACTCATTTACACAATTCTGCAAACTGAGCCCAAGACTCGAATCCCTGATCAATAACCTTAAATCTGGGACACAAACAATTTGGCTCTTACTGTAAGACAAAGTGCTTTTCTGATATTACATTCTCCCTCACACCAGCAGACCCAGCTGTCTGATCACAGATGTCGGATCGTGAACTTTATCACTGAGCATCGTTTTCTGTCCAATCGCTCCTCCAGGACCGACCGCGCTGCACTAAAGCAGGAGATTAAAAACACACCATTTTCCTTTCATCTAATCTAATGGTAGGGGGTGGAAAGTAAGTTTGTCCCCACAGGTAATAAGTAGTTGTTTTATAGTCTAGCTGTAATTTAAATAATTAATGATGCTTCATTGGCATGAATTACTTATTGGATGCGTGTGTCTTTTGTTCCCTTTACTTGATTTCTGATGCCATTTAGCATGTGTAAATTTTCCTCAAGAGATTTCAATAAAATCCCTTTAATCCATGAAGAGCTTTTTCTGGTTGAAAGATTCTGACAAAAATGAAGTGAGTAACTATTTCTCAGGGATTGTTCTTTCCGGTGGATCGCTTTCTTTGTATTCCTGTATTTTTCGTCCCTTTTTCAACTGAAACCACTAAAACTAAAATAAAAGGTTTTTCCCAACAAGGGATGAGAATCCCAATATTTTTCACTCAAGACATTTTGTGAGAAAATTACAGTTGAATAATAAAGTTAGTCACGGCAGAGTTCTAGTTTGCTGAAAATATGCGTTTTACGTTCGGTGCAATAAATAACTGAATAAATCATTAAATCAAGTAAATGAAGAAAATATTTCAAATAATGCAAAATCATGCCGACCAATAGGACGTGAGCAGGTTCACTTGTTAAAGGTCTTGCACACCTGCTCAGGTGTTTTCACTGATTGACGTCGTGTGGAGCTGTGCTGCAAATCATGCGAGGCTTCAAATGAACATCTTACACAAGCCGCTCTTAAGAATCAGTTTGCTTTGTAGCAGCACAGGCTGAAAAACCTTTTGTAAACAGATATTATTAGAAGGGAAATATAAAAGGAAAAACCCAGAATAAAATGACCTCATAGCCGGATGGAGAAAATAACCCTTTTTTTCCCGGTGGGTTTTATCTGCCTCTGGCCCAGACTTTCCACTTCATTAGCGCTTTAAATGACTCTGCTTTTATGGGCTGCAACTGGGAGATGAGGCCAGTAGCAAAGACAATAGAGCCTGACAACTGCATTACTCCACATTACCTTAGCACCAGCTGCCAGCACATAAAACACCTCAACACACACTCTGTCGCCAAAACCCCTGAATCTCCCTTGATGCTGAAGCACAGAGAAAAACCAAATGCTGTAAAAGATGAGACTCACAGACTTACTGAGGGTGGTTTTCTGCTCTGAGGAGTCGAGTCACCGAGGAAGGTTTAGTGGAAAGTAAGTAGAATTACTCAAGTGTTTAACTAAATCACATTTGTGGTGGTTTCAAAAATTACCATTTTATGCTACTTTAGACTTTGACTCTGCCAAATTTGACGTAAAAATATTTTACTTTTTATTCAACTGCTTTTTATTGAACTACTACAAATTACTTTACAAATGTTAGTTTAATAAAAAGATTACTATAAAAGTCAATCCAACTTTAGTGGATTTAGTGGACAGTCTGTACTTTTCCGTCAGTAGTATTTTTAAATGAAGGACTTTTACTACTTATAAATGCAGTTTTTATATGGAGGTATTAGTAGCATTTCTTAAACCTGAAATTACTTGTATGGCCAATTAGGGGCAGCAGAAACAAGTAGTGAATACAACATTGATGTCATCCCTTTTTAAGCTGATTTGGCACAATTAGTTGCTTTTTTACACATCAAGTTGATTTGGACCAACATTATTATTCATTTGGAGACTTGATCTCGTCCACTTAATGAACCTGAGACCATTATAACTTTTATTTTAGCTCCGTGTTTGGTCTCTATCGTGTCCTGAGGGAAATTTCTAACCCTTTTGGTTCTTAATGAACCGCTTCGTTGTAATTGTTGACTGTGTCTCCCTGTCGTTCGGTGTGGGACAGATAGTTTAAGTTTATTTCTTTCAGATTTTTCATTGTTAGGGACCAAAAAAGTCTTCAGCTGGACAGCTAAACAAAAACCAGAGACTCGCTATAAAGCTCAGTGAAATGTATAAAACCTTCAGATTCAGATAATAATTTTGCCTGGGTTTATTATTTTCATATTCAGCCACTGAAGAACAGAGGGACACATCGGATGAAACTTGGGAGTAGAAGATATCAGGGACAAAAGAGATAAAGAAACAAAGCCGAATTGTATGGCTTCAGTAGAGACACCCATCAGGTCGTGTAACTTCAGTTACTGACCGCTGCAAGGTCTTTCTTCCCCCTGCTCTGTGGTCCAGTGACCAATCACCAACACAGCTGGACACTCTGGTAATAAGAAACTTGTTGGGTAAAATACGGCCCTTTAAAAAGGTTCACCGTTTGCGCACTTCAAGGCTGCAAGGTGAGCGTAAGGACGACAGGGAGATGCAGGCAGTGACTTCAGAACAAAGAACATGAGCTACATGAAGCGTTTAGTCGTAAAGAAGTCAAGGTCCTTTTATAGCTTTGAAGCAAGAAGTCAAGGAGGCAGAATTTCATGCTCCACCATCATTTAAAACGTTTTAGAGAACAAGATCAGACAAAATGAAAAGTGTCCAAATTGAGGTTGATAAGATAAAAACTTGTTTTTCAAGAGATGTCAGTGAGCACAAATGTGTGTTTAACTGCAACGCACCACACATTTGTGAAATGTGTCTCTTGGGAACATAAATTAATGAGAGCAAAACGTCTTCCATTCCATTAAACCAGATAACACTGATTTCTTTGGTGGATAATTACAGGTGATGGATTAATTAGTTTTGTTGGTGGTACTTTTTGTATCTATTTATTCTATTGGGCTCATTGTACAGTATGCAAGTAGATTTTTTTGTTCACTCTGACATTGAATTTCTTTCATCTGTTGTTTTAGTGTTTTAGTTTTGTAGTAAATAGTTTAGAAAATGGACTACAGTAGATCTGAATCCCTAAGCTGAATTTATCTGGTCATTTTTACACAATTACAGTACAAACCCTCTTCAGCATTGGTAAGTATATGTTAACATGTGCATTTACAAAGTGGCTGAATTACTTACTCAGGTGCCAACAATCAAGTGATTTATGCACCTGTTACAATGAACGAAAAGGCCCCAATTATGTACTCACACAACAGCAATATGCACTGTTTGTACATAAAACATACTCAAGTAGGGTGTCCTGTGTGTTCATAATTCATGGAAACTAATAGACAAAGTTAACTTGTTCCTGTTTACAGTTCAAATTAAAATAGTTAAATTAGAATTGTTTCACATGTTTGTGAAGTAGTAACCACACGGTTGTGGAGTCGGGGGAGCGAAGGCCCGACAGGTCCACGCCGTAAGGGGAGAGCTCTCAGATGTCCTTGGCATTGTGGGCATGTTGGTTACACTAGTTGTTCTTTAATGAGCACGCCCGCCCTGCCAGCCGGCTCTCGTGTTACGGGGCCGAGCGTCGGACACGGGGTGGGAAGGAGACACCTGCGTGAGAGGAGCCCCGTGGGCCACACGGGCCTCACAAGAGACACCGTAGACCGCCGCCAGCGTGGCAGCGATCTCATCATTAAAGTTTAAAGCACAGACCCGGGAGCCCATGTCGGGGAGGCGGGCCGATGCTCCAGGTAGTGAATGCCTTTGGGCGTGTCTCACCCCCCTCGCTCACACATGCACACACACACACACACGCAACCCGACCAGGGAGACAATGCGAGGACCTGAATGTAGGCAGAGCCCACAGGAAATGCTATTTAATAGTCTTTAATGATGCTTTATTTTCCGTTCGGGGATGTTTGCATTATACCACACACGGCTGTAAGGAGGGTGTTGGTGCAGAGGGGGATTAGGCGCGGTAGGCCGCAGCGTAACGTAAGACAACGACACATAAAACATTCACAACACGCACTGACGTCTCGATCACCGTGACAGGTTCACTCCTATCATGCAAAAGATTTATCATGTCCTCTGATAGGTGCCATTTAAAATCTGCTCTAATGTCTGCTATCTGTTTAGCTTTTTCCCCCAGTTGACACATTTAAAACATGTTGTGGCTGTGTTTTCTAACATTACACTGCACACAAGTAGTTCAATGTACATTTGGAAGTTTTACCTCTGAGCTGTTAACACCTGTATTTATTCGTTTATGAAGGATAAGTCAAGTTAAAGTTAAAGGATTTTAGAATTTGCCTTGAAGCTTTAACTAAATATCTCCTCTATTTATACCTTGTCACTCCTTTTTTTCTTTTCCACCCACCTTTTAAGTACTGTAGTATACAATACATGCTAACGGAGAATAGAATGTTTCATCAGAGAAACAATTTGAAAGGAATAAAAGAGCCATTGAGAAACGGAATTATGTAATAAAACTATTCCCATAAACTTCCAAACTTCTTACATTAGATAATAATCAGGACATATCACCCCCTGAAAAACAAGGACTCTCAATCTGCTAAAGTTTCTGTGTCACTGGTGTCCTCTTCAATCCTTGCCGGGTCTCATGTCCTGTGAATGTGATACTGACTCCAACATTAGGAAACGGTTTCCGCTTCAGTTTCCCCCGGCTCTTCAGCATTTGCTACAAATGACGCAGATTGGAGGTCAGATTTTCAGCTTCTGTTTACTTTAATTGTGATTTATTTCTTTTAGAGCAGTGCAAAGGTCTCAAAGTGGAGTTTCTAATTTCCATTCTTTTACTTTTTACCAAGTTAGAACGAGAATCATGAAAGAGTCAATAACCGTTTCAGACAGGTCTTCAGTCCACCTGGAATTGGCTCTGTTGGACAGAGAGGCGCTTTGATTGTGTTATACTTGTGTCCCTTTCTGAAACAATGCAGCTCTGTCAGCAACTGACCAATACTAATGTAATTTCCCCTCTTGCCGATCACATTCACTTCCCTCGACCACAAACCCAGTCGTGTGCTCTGACCGGGCCACAAGGACAAAGAACACATTACGGCTGCCATCGGCTAATCGGATTTGCCTCTTGCTCATAATAGAGCAATTTCCCGTAAAACAGTTTAGTGAATTTGCAAAGTTGGTAACATAATCTTCTAATTCACGGGGTATATATGTCCTGTATTCCAGGAACAGGTAAACATTATGAAGCTTGAAAAGCTGACAAAAAAGCTACAAACAACTCTGGCTGTTGTTGTAAACAAAACAAAAAAGGGCCGACGATCACGATGAAAGCATGAAAGCTACATCATGTAACATCAGTAGAATCCTCTTTGGCTGCTTGAGCGCAGCAGAACAAGCTGTTAACCAATTTTGACCTTTAAAACTTTTAATAAGGCGTCTTTAGCTTAATGCTCCACTCACCTGCCAGCTTTCATTGTCAAATGTGGCTGCTAAATAATAACATACCAAATATGCATGCAACAATAAGACTCTGGTTGAAGTTGAGTATAGTGGAGGGGTCTAAAGGAAGACCATTAAGGTGTCACATGGGATGGAACGATGATGAGGTGAGAGCCAGAGGAACAGACTCACCATGGGTCTGCGGTTTTCCACCAGGTGGATGCCAACAATCCCCAGAAAAGCTCCAAAACTCAGCTGTAGGGAGATGAAAGTGGAGGTTTTTAACACAAATTGGTTTACGGTTTGAGAACGTGAGACGGGAGGGGGGTGGTGTCCGTCACTCACAGTGATGCCGGCGTAGTATCCAGCCACAGGCACGTTGTCTGTGCGAGTGGCGGAGATGAGACCCACAGCAAGCACCAACAGAGCCAGGGCCAGCAGGGACACCGTCACCCACAGGGCCGCTTTCCTCCGCCGCAAGTACTGAGCTGGGGATGAGTGACAGGAGAGCTCTTTGCATTCACTTCGCCCTGCAACCTCTGGATGACACTCGACCTCATTCTCAATATAAAATCTCAAACTCTGCAGAACCTAAACATATTTAAATGATTGCATCATACTATTATTTAATTTCTTGGTGGAGGAATACAGATAATTTACTTACTTAAAAGTACCACTACAACATCATGTAAAACAAGTGCAAACCCTGCACTCATATTCTCACTTAATTACTTATCAAAATGTACGGAAAGATCCAAAGGGCAAAAGTACTTTGTCTACTCAATCCTTGCCTACTGTAGAATGGCTTCATATAATTTGTCTGGTTTAATTTCCCCAATTACAAGACGTCTTATTACATATGCATGTTGTTGGTTTTGTCATTAATATCTCTTTTTTTTAGTCTATCTAAGGTTTCGTAGATTGCTTTATTAACAGTGGTAATTATTATAATACATATTTTCCAAATCTTAATCAGAAAAGTAACCAGTGGTAGAAGATATACTGCAATACTTCAGAAATTCATGTTTGAGGTACACCTGAGTAAATACTCTCCGCCTCTGAAGACGAGCGAGGAGCTTTCTAAGAATTTCTAAAATGAATTAGACACAAATGATCCAGTGTTTGCTTTCCAAGTTCTCTTTTCATTGAGTTTAAAGACACTATAAGAAAAGACATGTTATGAATAAGGTGCTGATAAGATTACAGATGCTACGTTAACTTGCAGCTTCATGCAGAGTGCGGTTAGAAGAGCTCAGGATGACAACATGTCGGAGCCTACCTGATGGATCCAGTACTTGTGTCGCTGTTTGCTGAATTGTCCGCTGCGTTTCAGGCTGCTGCATTTTGCCTCAATCTGGATGAATTATCTTTAGAAATGGATGAAAGCAGCGCGGGCAGCTAAAGGGAGGCGTCTTCTGTCCCTGTAGATTTAAAACACAATCCTCCTCAGGCAATACGCTGCGAACAAGATGCTTCCTTCTCTCACAATTTAAACATGTTATGTTAAATACGATTGTAGTTTCATATTGATTTTTACAGCTGATCCGGAGCACAGACAAGTTCAACTTTTCTTCTATCCTCAGAGAGAGAGATTGAGAGATGGGGAGAGAGAGAGAGAGAGAGAGAGAGAGAGAGCGAGAGAGCGAGAGAGAGACCAATCAGCTCTCTGCATTCACCAGCCATCAATTATTTAATCATCTATCTTACATAAGTTTAATTCAGCTTTTGGACTGGGCTCAAATATTCACAGTATATTTGGGTAAACTCTATATTATATTCTTATAGTGATTTGAGTTTTATTGATGTGTTTTTCTATATATTACAGTGAGTTTTAGTGTCCACAGGCTGGAACATCCCTGGTATGATGCTGCAGCGTGGATGCGAGGTTACAGTGCCCTCCATTGGTCAACTTTAAAAACAAGCCTTGTGGCCTTTTATTTATTTATTCTGTTTTTAAAATATAAAACAAATGATTGATAATGTTGGACACTACATAGAGCTTTTATTATTCATTTACAATGCAGGAGAGCGTTTCTTGTAACTTGTGATAATTCATAGTGGCAATATAATTTATGTATTGTGTAAACTGTGAAACTTAAAGTACTCAATAAGTTGATCTACAGAAAATGAACTAATTAATTACTTAATCATTTCACCTGCTTTTTGTCTTCTTCCTTTTGAGCTTGGCTTTCTCTAACTTCTATTTCTATTTCATTCAAATAATTTGTCGTATTCAGATGTTTAAAGGTTTTGGGTTACCAAGCAATATGAAGCTATGCATGAGATCCCTGACACCATAAAGTACCGAGCTATCAATCTCAAATAACAAGAGCATTTCAGGTGTCATAAGAGTCACAAGAGTCCAAAATAAGGACGTCAATGCGTTTGGCCGAGCCTGTAATCCGCGATGACAACAATATTTGGGTGATTGCGCTCATGGTTTTAAAATCGGTGGCAGGGCTTTGATCGGTAGTTTTGTGCAAAATCTTTTTCTTTTTCTGTCCTTTCACCGTGGCGCTTCAATCACCATGGTAACTAGGGAAGCAATAGCATCTCTTGTTTTCAAGAGTACCCCAACATTATGTATATTTACTGCATCAGTGAAGCCTCGTGACCCTCTTCAGTTCTTTGCACGTCACATGGAGCTCAAATTAACGCTTAAATGATCCTCAAGCCACACTTTAAAAGTGTCTTACTGAATGTTCACCTTATCTATTAGACTGCAGTCATGTAAAATAGTTCACTAACAGCTGGGTGTTTCTTTGGTCATCGTGTTGTCATGACAACGTGCAGGTGGAGGACTTGGCCGGCTGCTCCAGGGTCGATTCCCGCCGAAGGTCCTTGGGCAAAGCGTCATCTGCTCCCCAGAGCGTGAGCTCGCCGTAGATCCCCATCTCGATCATTTCCTCCTGCCTGGGGATGGAGATGTTCCCAGAGGCAAACTCGTTAAAGAAATCCTCGTCCTTGTGTTCAAGCTGCACGCCTCTAACCGTGGAGAGGGCCCCGACGTGGTGGACGTCCTTGCCGTAAACGAGTCTTCGAGTTCGGCAAAAAGGGGGGGTCGACGATCCCTAAGGATGAGCATAAAACAATCCTTTCAACACATTGAACTCAACGGAAAAGTGTTTGTATTCAACCGGGTGCCAGCACAGAACCTTCATCAGTGGGTTTTACCGAACGGATGAAAACACGCAAAGATGGATTTCTGTCAATTATCCAATAAGATTCTGACAAAAGTCATGAACATGTTACCATTTTGAATGGCAAACAATGTTTAACAAGAAAAAGAGCTTAAAAACGACATGACTTGTATGAAACAACAATAGAAACCCTCGTTTTGTGTGAACATTGGAGAAGTGTTTGCGTTTTAAAAACATAATTGATTGTAGAGAAAGTCGAACCATAACATTATTCAAGATGCATGTACTGAAGGTTCAATAAATTGTAAGTATGCAATAGTGAAATACTTTCAAAATGAATAATTAAAAAGTAGTTAAAACTGTAAAAGCTGGAGAAACAGATATATGCAAACAGACAAAACTGGTAAAATGAAGAAACCTTGATGATATGAACAGACCTGCGTTGAGTTTCCTCCAGTTGATCTGGCTGAAGAAGGCGTGCGCCCTGATCTCGTCACATGTCCCGTGACGAGAAGCCGAGCCTCTTGTCGACCTCTTTGGACAGCAGACCCTCACAGATGGACCGAGCGCTCTCACTGAACCGCGGTGGGTACGATACCGGATCCATCAGAATACACCTTCTTCACCACCTTATTCTCCAACTCCAAACAGCACAAAAAAGGATCCTCTTAAAAGTCTGTAGAACATTCTGAAGGAATAACACTGAATACGCTGTACTGTGAATCCTCTACAGTACAGCGTACTATGTTAATAATTTGTACTTTGCACCGATTTATTTAAAAATTGGAGGGTCAGTCAGATTCCCTGTTGTGGAGGCGTCTAATTAAGTGTTGAGAGCAGCTTGGAGCATTTCATCTCTTAGCCAATCAGGGTGCACCGACGCACTTTGTTTCGGAGTAAATAGAGATGGGGAATAATATGATACATTCTTGATTTAATGCAAACCTAATTAGATCAGATTCAGCCAGAAACTCTGGTCTTTGAGTCTTTTCCAAAATGGGAGACATTGTGAAACATAGCTGGTGTGAACATTAAAGACAGCCCCATTCTGAGATGTGTTTCTTGAAGGATTCCTGTATTATTACTCTTTTAAGGCTTCTTCACGATCATCTAGAGAACAGTACAGTTTTCCCCACAGAACTTTTAAGTAAAATATTCCACTTGTAACAAAAAACTACTACACAGTTACAGTTACTTACTACTTTTATTTATGTAAGGAGTATGAGTACCTCCTCCACCACTGGTTCAATGATGGCCTCGTCTTTCACTGTAGTGTCAGCATCAGGCCACAGTAAGGCAAAGCTGAGCCATGAAGTCTTTTTTTTAAATCCGTACTGAATTACATTTGACTTTACTTGACAGAAAGAAATACCAGCTGGAAGACTGTGAGAAGAGACAAAGAGCCCACCAAAAAAAGTGTGTTTAAAACACACAACGAATATAAAACCAGGTCTAATATTTGTGGATAAAACAAACAAGTCATACACAGAATACCTTTTCTCCTCGGGTCCTGAAAGGTCCCTTAGCAGCCATGAACTCATACAGACCCCCAAAGTGAAGTAGAAGTCGTACTCTTCTCCTTTAAGCAGCTCAGGAGCCATGAAACCTTCCGACGATAGAAAAGAGGTCACGACCTTTCGTGAGTTAAGTCCTTAACTAATAATCAAATAAATCTGCATGAATACTGTATCTCTTAAAACTAAAATATTGAGATCAAAGAGTCACATTATGAGATTTCCCTACATTAAAGATGCAGCTGCTACTACTGAAACAGTAACTCACGTGTACCCCTGTCACTTGAGAAACTATTTTAATATTTGGGAAACTTTTACAACACTTCATTTAAGGGTAAAGTACTCATTCTAACTTCAACATATTCATTGTATTGTGCATCAAATGCAGTTTTTTAACACTAAGCACTACTATGCATTAAGCTATCTAACATACTTGCAGAATACTTGAACACAGTATGTTTACCATTGCTCCAACTGAACTGGCCGTGGCCAGAGTTTGAGAAACACTTAATTTCTCCAGGCACAACAACACACTGTTGTAGGTTTCGGTTGTCGTCCACAGATCCTGTTGTGAGAGCGGCTAAAACCATAAATATTTTATCTCGGTATTGTTTAAACTGTACCTGGAGTCCCGGCGTAACCTTTGATTTTGAACTGACCATCAGCCAGCTCGACAGCCAGACCAAGGTCAGAGATACGCACGTTACCGGGGAGAACAAACACACACCTGGGTAAAGTCAAGAGCTGTGCGCGTCACTGATACCAGTGTTGACCCGCAACAATGCGCCTGTGACACGTTCACCTGTAGTGGGACGATAACTGAGAGACGTCCTTGTGTAGGAAGGGAGACTGAGAAGTGTAATTTAGCGTGTTTGACCTCAAGAGGACAATAATGAGACAAACCTTTCAAAGTGAAGGGAAGAGACTTCCATTTCTTCCCTTCACTTCCCAGTCAGTTTAATATATATATATATATATATATATATATATATATGCCCACGTGTTATTCACTTAGGTGAGATGATGAGAAAGACACCGCCTGTGTCTCGCTTAAGGCAGCTTGCCTGGTTCTGTTTTAAACTCCAGGAAGTCCCTGAGTACAACCACCTAATTTAAACGATTTAAACAAAAACGAGACATAACGTGTTCATCAGTGAGCTTTTGAGCTGCTGTATTGTCCCACCTTTAAGCACAGCCGTTCCCACAAGCACATTTATAAACTGTTAATAAAAATATTGTATTGGTCCAAAAGATAACAGTACCCCATAATTCACTGTTAAACCAGTATGGTGTGACCTCGAAAAGCAGCGTAACAACTTAAATACGTGGAAATAATGAAACACAAGACTACATTACATTTTTAGCATATTATCATGATTGGTACTCACGCTCTAGGTTGGATTCAGGGTTGGCCCGGGCCATCAAAGCTGCTGCGGGCTGAGGTGTAGGCAGAGTTGGCCACCGCTGTCGTCGTGCCACCGATATCCATGGCAACGCAGTTGAAAAGAGTGGGGCTGGAGAAATATGTGCAAAAAGCCAAAGAAGACAAGATGCATGAGTTGAGGTGACCAGATGGCACAGAGAGCAGGAAAGCAGATGATTATATGCGAATAATTCCCAGATAAGAACAAGATGAACTCTTCAGAAGCAGAGGATAGTGTACATCCAACCGCTTGCTCGCTGCATACTGAGAGATCAGTGTTTCCATCTGTCGTCAGGGCTGGTAATGACATGAAGCTGAGAGGGAGAGAGAGATGTCAAGTTGAAGATGTCACCTTTGACTTTGGGAATTTGTGATGGTATAGTTCTTAGAATTTTGAACATATCTATAAAAATATATTTATGATATCCAGTCCCCTTAAATTGTCCTCCTTTACAAGTCGAGGACAAAGCCAATGTATCAACCCCAGGGTCGTCTCCCCGGCGCGTTAGTTAGGTTTAAATGTGAGCCAATCATATGCAGTCGTTCACCTTGACTGTTGCTATTAGTAACCCATGCTTTCCAAGGTGATCCTCAGGTCCCTCTGAGGAGGGAAGGAGGTTAAAAGAGGGAAGTAGCCCGTTTCTACTTTGTCCCTCCTCAGCCTCCCTACACGCAGCATCCCCACCTTATCTATATTATACCGCCTTATAAATACTGAGTACCAGATAACAATTCCTCACACTCTGGAGCGACGTCCAGGGAGTTCAAGCTTAAGTTACTGTAAGAGACCATGAAACAGGGCCCGAAAAGATAAAAGCACACACCTGAAAGGAGGAGAGAGGAGAAACAGATATCACTGTCTGAATCTCACTGTCAGTGAGGGAGAGAGGGAGATAAGTAAAGGTAAAACGAGTGAAGGGAAGAGAAGGTCTGTTCATCATGGCCGCCTTGAAGGAGAAGAGGAATTGTGGGCAGCGATGTGAAGACTTTGGCCGTTTTGTCTGGAACTCCGATGAAGGGAAGTTAATGGGGAGAACACCAGAGAAATGGGGTAAATATAACGTCATTAACCTCTCTTTTGCAACATTAAATATCGTAATACAGAGACCTTACGCCACATGTTTTTTATAAGACTGTTGTTTGTCGCACTGCCAAGTGACATTCATTCACTGCTGGTGAGGGTCTACTTACTGCTTCCTTTTTGTTACCATTGCTACAAAACATTTAGAAAAAATCTATTTCCAATATCTTACAATGGGTTACTTTTTATTTATTACTTGTTGAGTTTTTTTGTGACACTAGCTAAACTGGCCATGCTGCCTTCTTCCAACACATAAACATGGAAATATAAAAGATATTTCGAAAATAAATAAGTCATGTCGTGTGTCTGTGTGCGCGTTACAGTGAAAGATAAACACCCATCATTAACTCATGCAAAGTGTTCAGTGTCATGTGAATATCACCACAGGGAGTGTGTATGTTTGCAGAGAGATAAGCCTGACGTTGTGATAAGCTTTTTCTTTTGTTCCTCTGCCCTCTGTCTGATTTTACAAATCAGATTAAATTTAGTTCGTATCGACAGTAGAAACCGTGACCTCTGTGAAGGTGGACATTCGTTTTTCAATGTCTCTAATTGACTTTACACACTAAGCTTTAAAACGAGCATCAGACCGAGGGCCCAAAAACATGTAACGCTGACTGTGTGTTAGTAATAAAAACTCTGGTTCACAGTGTACATCAGTCTGTATTATGTGGCCTTCTACGCGGTGATGACGGGCCTCTTTTGTCTGGCCATCTGGACGCTCATGTACACGTTGGATCCGTACGCCCCGGACTACCAGGACCGGTTAAAGTCTCCGGGTAACCCAACAGCAACCACATGAGTTAAGACAGGAACAACCTGAATGAGCCCTTAGTCAACCAGCTGTTTTGTTGCCTCTGTTCAGGGGTCATGGTGTGGCCAAACACGTACGGGGAGGAGATTGTTGAAATCTCCTACAACACATCAGACAAGGCCAGCTGGATGAAGATGACCAACATCCTCAATGACTTCCTGGAGCGTTAGTATTTAGTTACTCAAACCTTCTGTACAGGCACTTTAAAAACATTTCAGTCGCTGACTTTCTGTCTGTTTCTGTCAGCGTACAATGACACCAAGCAGCTTGAATGTAACAAACATAACTGCACGAGGGGAAAGTACTTCATCCAGGACACCTTCTCTGCCCCGAACCACACCAAGTGGGTGTGCCCCTTCATGCAAAGCATGCTGGGAGCCTGTTCAGGACATGAGGACCGGACCTTTGGCTACAACTGCACCATGCCTTGCGTCATCATTAAGATGAACAGGGTAGGTTTATTCCAAAAATAACCCTCTGAGCAAATTTGGAAAAGTTTGATCATGCAGTGTATGGACAAATATCAGGTTACAGAGTAATGACTAAAGGCTCATTTTTTGTCTTGTCTCTGCAGATCATCAACTTTTTGCCCTCTAATAACACTGAGCATCCTGCTTATGTCAACTGCACTGTATTGGTGAGCAACAACTGCGTATTACAGATTTCACAGGGAATGTGTCTGAAGTTGTACATCTCCTTTTCAGGAAGTATTCCAATGATTTTGTCCTGCATTTCTCTAAAGCTGATTTGTATTCGCTGAATGCGCCAAACTCCCAAAACACTGAATCTTACCTTTCATAAATGCAGCTCTTTTCATTAGAAAAGTGGCCATGTGATTTTGTGAACCAGGGAGTGCTTTCTTGGCCCATACTCCACCCTTCCACCAAGTTTTATACATTTTAGCCAGTATTTCTTCTGAGATCCTGATGACAAACAAAACAAAACCTCCTTGTTGGAGGTAATTAAACAGGCTGCGTTCTACTTGTGGCGAGGAAAAACGTATCTTCCTCAGTAAAATTGGTGCTATCGTTAAAACATTATGAAATTCTGTGTCTATGTACACAGGAAGGACAACACAATGTGGACAAAATTGAGTATTTCCCCGAGGGTGGAAGTATGGATTTATCTTACTTCCCTTACTATGGAAGACTGGCACAGGTGAGTGAGAATCAAGATCCTTTTATGTCCTGTTTAAAAGTAAGCTAAACTAAGCAGTGGTCCCATAAAACAAACTGATTGATAGTTATATACACTCACCGGCCACTTTATTAGGTACACCTGTCCAACTGCTCGTTAACACTTAATTTCTAAGCAGCCAATCACATGGCGGCAACTCAGTGCATTTAGGCATGTAGACATTGTCAAGACAATCTCCTGCAGTTCAAACCGAGCATCAGTATGGGGAAGAAAGGTGATTTGAGGGACTTTGAACGTGGCATGATTGTTGGTGCCAGAAGGGCTGGTCTGAGTATTTCAGAAACTGCTAATCTACTGGGATTTTCACGCACAACCATCTCTAGGGTTTACAGAGAATGGTCCGAAAAAGAAAAAACATCCAGTGAGCGGCAGTTCTGTGGGCGGAAATGCCTTGTTGATGCCAGAGGTCAGAGGAGAATGGCCAGACTGGTTCGAGCTGATAGAAGGGCAACAGTGACTCAAATAACCACCCGTTACAACCAAGGTGGGCATAAGAGCATCTCTGAACGCACAGTACGTCGAACTTTGAGGCAGATGGGCTACAGCAGCAGAAGACCACACCGGGTGCCACTCCTTTCAGCTAAGAACAGGAAACTGAGGCTACAATTTGCACAAGCTCATCGAAATTGGACAATAGAAGATTGGAAAAACGTTGCCTGGTCTGATGAGTCTCGATTTCTGCTGCGACATTCGGATGGTAGGGTCAGAATTTGGCGTCTACAACATGAAAGCATGGATCCATCCTGCCTTGTATCAACGGTTCAGGCTGGTGGTGGTGGTGTCATGGTGTGGGGAATATTTTCTTGGCACTCTTTGGGCCCCTTGGTACCAATTGAGCATCGTTGCAACGCCACAGCCTACCTGAGTATTGTTGCTGACCATGTCCATCCCTTTATGACCACAATGTACCCAACTTCTGATGGCTACTTTCAGCAGGATAAAGCGCCATGTCATAAAGCTGGAATCATCTCAGACTGGTTTCTTGAACATGACAATGAGTTCGCTGTACTCAAATGGCCTCGACAATCACCAGATCTCAATCCAATAGAGCATCTTTGGGATGTGGTGGAACGGGAGATTCGCATCATGGATGTGCAGCCGACAAATCTGCGGCAACTGTGTGATGCCATCATGTCAATATGGACCAAACTCCCTGAGGAATGCTTCCAGCACCTTGTTGAATCTATGCCACGAAGAATTGAGGCAGTTCTGAAGGCAAAAGGGGGTCCAACCCGTTACTAGCATGGGGTACCTAATAAAGTGGCCGGTGAGTGTATATATATGAGATATACCATGTTAACTTGAGAGATTCAAATGTGCTGGTAGAAGGAAATGCTCACTATTTAGCAGTATTAATGCTAAGCTAACAAGATTATTGCAGATTGAGGTATCAGGTATCAAAGAAGAACGTCAATCTGTGCTGTCCCTCCTTCTTCCTGCTGTCCAGCCTACTTACGTCAACCCGCTGGTGGCGGTTCGGTTCAGCCTGGTCAATGGGAAGAAGGCGAAGATCCAGTGCAGAGTGGTCTCCAAAATGATCAGCTACGAAAACTTCCATGACCCCTACGAGGGAAAAGTCATCTTCCAACTGGAAGCAGTGAAATGAGAAGAAATCCCGTAGTTCACGTGTCTACAGATCAGTAGTGACTGTGATTTAACAACCAACAAAATTACTCAACATTTTAGGCCCACAATGTGATGCGTTCATGAAATTGATTGGTCATGTTTTTGGTTTGATTCATGAAGGATTTTTTTTACCCAAGAAAAAAAAAAAGAAATCTTTAAATCTATGTTTTGTTTATATAATTATGTGACCTGTCGCATGGTAACAAACTTCAGAGTATTTGTAACTTGTTACCATCTACAGTACAATTGCTAATAGGATAATGATGACATCACTCCCAAATCTGCTGACTTCAGTGTTTGTGTGTTATCAGCTTACACAATGGAGACACATTGCTAGAAGTATTGATAGAGGGGATCAAAGACTTGTTTTCTTTGGATATATTAGGTTGTTGGTTGCTTTGATTTATATGTTTTACTACGATTTATTTCCAGGTACTCCAAAGAAAGTACTCTGATGACAGAGAAAATAAAGACTACAAGGAGGACAATTCATCTTTATTTATTTTTAATAAATATATATGAATGAATTCAACAACTTAAAGATACATAAACATTTTGATGAAAACATCATTTATTATTATTATTTTTGCCGGGAAGTGTCATGGTCATTATCAATATCATTATAATATCATTATCAGTATCGATATAAGGACATTTACAGCGGGGGATACCGCAGAGCAGCATTTAGCAGGCACACAGTTTGACATTCAATGGTAAGTAGTGCAGGATTTACCTTTAAATGTGACATCAGTAAATACATTGTGACAAGCAGTTTATTTATTTTACTAGCGGCTCACTTTGTATTATTTGAACAGAAAATAAAGGGCCCAAACAATTAGTAAATTAAGACCGTTATAGCCTTTCAACATTTCGCTTAAGACCAAAGAAAAGTAATGTGAGATGGTCAAATATAAGTAAAATGGAGAAAATATATACAGAAAAGAAATGTACCTATGAAAATAAATCATTTCAGATTTGGTCCCTGTGATTGTTGCAAGGAATAACGCAATATGGTGTTCAAAGTGCAGAATCAACACAAAAAAAGTAAATTCGATAGAGAACATTTTTGATGATTTCCTTCATAAGGCAAGATTAGGTGCATTAAAGACATCAGAATTAATATTATGTACGTGTGTCCCTCCAGTAAACTGCGAACCAAGTGTTCTCCATTTCAATGAATATTTTAACTCTTTTGTCCCTGAAGAAGGTTGTCGGTCATGTGACGGTTTTGCGTTCGGCCCGGGGGACCCACCTGTGTGTGGTTACTCTCCACAGCACCGGGGCCAGCAGCAGGCTGAGGGTGGTGACACTGAGAACCAGCAGGTACACCTGAGCAGACAGAGAGAGAGACATAAAGCATGGAGAATGTGTTTTTACTATTTCCTACTAAAAGACCTGTTTTAGCTTAATTAAAACATGATTTGAAGTATGTTTGACCAGGAGCAGCCTTTAAATAACTCAAAAGTGGTGCATTTCCTGGCTTGAGCCTCTCAAAAGATTTGCTGCTTTTGCAGTGTTTGCAGCTGCAACTTTATTTGGCAGAGAACAGACATTCCGCATTGAAAAATGCCATCTTGGCTGTTCTATGAAAAAGAACAGCTAATTGAATAATAATTCAAAAGAAATTGATTAATTGGTGTAGAAAATATTAGTAAGTGTGAGCAATGCTGTACTGTATTTATAGTGTTTTAGAATCAAGATTACATGACAAGTATTTTACACAATGACATAACCACCTGAGTGATCTTCTGCCTTCAGCGTACAATAAAAAAAAAAAAATATCAACACTGACCTCTCTGGAGATGATGCCAGTACGACGTGCGCGGCTGCCCAACACGAAGGAGAATTCGCTGACCTGAGCGAGACCGGCTGAGACAATCCAACGTATGTGTCGAGAGCCCGGAGGCAAGATGGCCGACAGGACCAGGACGGCCATCCCGAACTGGGGGAAAAACAGGGAGTGAAGCAGAGAGATGAGGGACTGAGAGCATGGAGACGGTGACCTGCACAGAAAGAAGTGCAACCAGAGAGGAAAAAGCTGCCGTACCTTCATAATGACAAGTGTGAGGGTCAGCGCCAGCAGGATAGTGAGCTCATACAGCACGAATGTCGGGAACACGTGGAGACCTGCGAACACACGAGGCGATTCAGGCACGACTCACAGGTAAACTAACTGGTTACCAATGCTGTGCTCCGTTTTAAATTGACGAGCTGCATCTGACCGATGGAGGCGAAGAAGATGATGGCGAGGAAATCTCGGATCGGCTCAATGCATCCCATGACCTCCGTGGTAACAATGTGGCCCTGTGTGGACAGCAGGGCTCCAGCCAGGAAACAGCCGAGCTCCATTGAAACATCCAAAAACTCAGTCACCTACAGTATCAGTGTCAGACAGAGATACAACACTAACAGCTGCTGCAAGGGAGATTAAATAATACTGCAATGGAAGAGAAAATACCAGAGGCTCGCAGAGGAATGCAGGGAAATTAAGAACAAACAATTAAAGCAAAGTGCATACCGTCAGCATGAAAAAGACAAAAGCTGCCATCCCCAGCACGAGGATCTCCTTGTTGCCTTTGCTCTCAGCATGCAGTTTCTTGTAATACGGACCAATGAGGAATGCTTTGAGTAACAAACACAGCAGCAGCACAGCAGCCAGAGAGACCAGGACCTGGGCCAGGAGGTAAAGCACGCGGAGACTTCCCAACAGGAAGCTGTGATTCACAAATATTTAAACAAGCGGTGCGTTAGTGTGTGTCTGTGTGGTTGAGGAGAAGACACGTGCGAGGGAAAACGTCAGTAAACAGCAAACTGACCTGTCCAAGTCTCCACTCTGCGCCTGGGTCATAGTCGGCATGACAGCGATGAAGAGGCCGAGCTGAACATCTTGCATCACTAACATCCCCAGGAGAACGCTGCTGTAGTCCGAATCGCCTGTCACACACCCACTCACATTATTAATCTTTGTCACAAGTTGCTCTAGACACAATATATCTACTGTGTCCCTCCATACCTTCTTTGTCCCCTCTGCTTCCCCCGGCCAGGAAGCGAGACACTAGCGGGGTGCTGGACAGGGAGAGGCAAGTGGAAATGAAGACAGTCTGGCCGGGTCGAATGCGCAGGACTTGTCCCCACACCAAACCGGCTCCAATCATCAGCAGACTTAGAAAGCAAGACCCTTGGACCGATGTCTTCCATACCTGCGCACACACACACACGCACACACACACACACACACGTTAAATAGAACTTTCCACCAGAGCAACAACTCCACAGCAGGCTGACGTGTTGAGCTCACTGAGGTCTGGATTTACTGCAACAGTTTTCTTCATGAGAGACAATCTGTTTTGTTCACTGATTCCCAGTCAGCACTAAACTGAATAGCAGTGAGCAGCAAATGAACACAGCCTGTAAAACGAAAACCCAACAACAATATATCTACCCTGTCCCTCCGGACGCATTTAATGAGAGCCGACCCCACCCGGGCGAGGCGCCGGGAGCAGGAGGCCCCAATGCCTTCCCGGCAGGGAGAGAGAGGGCGCAGCAAGTACGTAGTCCACGGTCCCCAGATGCCCAGGGGTCCAGACAGGGGGCCCTCTAAAGCACAGCGTCACAGATATCCATCACACTAGCATCATAGAATTCTAAAATGTGACACCAAGCACGCACGGACACCCCCCTTCCTCACATACTGTAAGTACATATGTATTTATGTATATGTACTACTATAAATGCTACTATGTAGCTACTATCGCATCGATAAAAGACCTTTTTACCAGCAGTTGTGTGTTCAGCTGAGAGCTCTCAATGTGGAGCCAGAGGTGGAGTTAATCTCACCAGTGGAGGTAAAGGTCACCACAACCGTTTCTGAAAAATCCTTTTGTGTAAATGCAAAATAAGTATATATATAGGCTATTTCATCCACATGAATGACAATGAGATGGCTGCTGTGCGCTGTGTTTTTCCACATAACACTTATTACTGCAGCTGCACACATTAAGCCCCGCCCTCGTGCACTCAGCGGCTGAAGGGTGTGGAGGAAAACAGCAAGAGCAGATGTTGAATTCTTCTTCATTTAGATAAATCAAAATCTACCTCAAAGCAGTTCATATTAAATATATATATATATATATATATATCCATATATAAATTGAAAGTAGAAGCCCACTATGTGGACGAAAGTAACAAACAAAAGGGTATATGTTAAAATCTAGAAAAATTAGAACAGGGAAAAAGGTCATTAAAACATTGAGGGTAAAAAGCTCATTTTCAGGTAACTTTGAGCTAGTTGGATGTTGGCCAATTTCTAAGAAAAGTAACATCAAAGGGTTAACTATTTATTTGGTGGTTATTTAGTCTCAGGAATTTTCTTTAAAATGTAAGTGTTTCTGAGATGAAACATAAAATTACCATGACATTTATATTGAATTGCATTACAATCTAGTACTTGCAAAAACAACCATTTCTGTCCTAATCTCCGATTTCTCTTGTTTACCTTTCGAAGTCGCTCAGGTGAGAACTCCAATCCCACCACAAAGAGAGTGAAGAACACACCCAACTCCCCAAGACTCTCCACCTGGACCATAGACTGTAAGACAGACACTGAAATTAAGCACACACACACACACACACACACACACACACACACACACACACACACACACACACACACACACACACACACACACACACACACACACACACACACACACACACACACACACACACACACACCTTGATGCTGTTGAGGCCAGAGGGACCTAGCAGGACCCCACAGATGATATATCCAAACATGGGAGGAAGTCCGACCAGAGAGCAGATCCAACCACAGGGCAGCGACAGCATCACCACAGACACCAAGTCCTGAAAAGTACAAAGTTCAACTGTACAGACTATTACCGATAGCCCTGTTGTTTGCATTACGGAGGTATAGAACTAATAATTGCTTCCCTTCACATGTGAGCGGGAGGAGTCAACTGACCTTGATGAAGTGAGGGTCTGCTCTGGGCATGGTGGAGTCTCGGGGTTTGGTCAGGACATACTGGTTGTTCTGCGAGTCGATGAGCATGCTCAGTCCCATCTCGTCCTCCACCTCCTTTTGCTGCTTGGACTTGTTCTTCCTCTTCCCTCCGTTCTCCTCGTCATCCTCCACTCTCAGCACCGCCTCTACGTTCACTCCTTTCATCTACGCGAGCACAGAAGGAGGCACAATTTGAAGAGGAACGATTGTTTGCAAGCACAGGCTCGACGGTATCGACGCGTTTGAACTGACCTGTTTGTTGTTGTCGAAGGCGTGCTCCTCGATCTCCTCCTCCAGCCGGTCTGCTGCCTTCCGGACGTCCTCCAGGATCTCATCCAGCATGGACAGAGTCTTATTCTGGGCTAAGGCGCTCTTGACAGCCTCCTGCTGGTGCTTCTCAGCAGCCACCAGTTCCACATACTCCTGTTCCTCCTGAAGCCCAGTAGAAAGGTGAGTATCGGGCATTATCTTCACACACATGTGAACAGAGATGCACTTGCAGCATGCAGAAGAAACAGATGGGCGATGTGGTGGAAATCCATATCATAACATTCACTCATGGCAACAATATTCATTCTTTGCCTTTGTCGAGACGCACTTCTAAATCTGACATAAAAACCATTAATAGACATTTGTATCCAAAACACCAATCTTAGTGTGCATGAAGCACTGATGACCCCGACGGCCTCACCTTTATCGCGGCCTCCCTGAGGGCCTCCAGCCTCTGTCTGCTGCTCTCCTTCATGTTGACCACATCCCTGTAGTCTCCCTGCAGCGCCCTCTGTAGGCCGTGCACCGCCTGAAAGACCAGGTGCTCGCTCTCGTTCATCTCTTTCTGGAAAATTTCCAGAGTGTGAACCTGGATGAAAACAGGGAGATACTGGTGGTAACCGGAGACAACTGTGAAATATCTGAAACCCCAGTATGTGGTTTGTATTTTAAAACGCTAGACAAGAGAAGTCTTTGTCAGAGTTCTGACATGAGGAGATGGATTAAACAGACAGTGGCCCGTGTGGTACCTGGAAGAGTCGCTCCGCCCCTGAAAGGGTCTGGTCTCGTCTAACTGCATCTGCGGCGGCTGCCAGCTTCCTGACGACCACGTTCTTCTGACGTAGTAGGCCCACCAGCCGCTTGCAGTTGCTGGTCACCCAGGTGTGGCCACGTGGCGCCCCTTTGCTCCGATAAAGCTTGATGGCGTGCTGGGCCACCTGTTCCTTCTGCAGCACAGCAAACGCCCCTGCCACGCCAAGGCACAGCAGCCAACACACAGGCTGCATCCAAACCCCTACTTCGGTCTCCACCCGAGTCGGGAGATTGATGATGAGAAAGAGATCTGGGTATAGAGGAAGAAAGAAGAATTCCTTCCTTCCTTGTCATAGAACAATGCTTAACAGTCAGCGAGTTTTGGTTTATACACGGTTTCCGATGACCCTGGAAATTTACCAGCTGAACAAATCTGCAGCTGAAAATGGTCTCTCACTAAAGGAGCCAATGGTCCTTGGTGTTTAAAACCGCTGAAAAGGTAGCAACGCTGGAAAGAATGAAAACATGCTTTTGTTTTGGACTTTTCGTAGAGGATGGAAATAAAAAAAATGTCAACCCATTAAAGCAAATATTTTGGACACTAATTTGATATTATTTTTCTTTTCTACAAGTTTGTCAAGAAAGAGGTTTTGCATAAACAGCAGCAGGGTACACCCACCTGTAACCTGCTCCACCAGCGGATTCAGTAAGTAATTGTGCCTTGTTGTTTTGTATTAAATGCATTCAGCAAACAGCATTTCGTTCTCACCCCAACAGTATGTGCCTGCATACATATAAATGACTGGATGCATTCAACTCATACTCAAGCAGGACCGCACCTTTGTGAGCATGAGTCAAGATGAAGGATGTTTACTCTGCGAACCCCTACGTCCTTCTTCCTACGACTGGACTGCAGCCACCCGGGCACTGTTGCTAGAGATAAACAGCACGATTCACCTCCTGTTAGCTGGATCCATCTGTAACAAGGTGTCCTAGATCAGATGATCATTAAACTGATATGTGCGTAGAGACTAATCGGAAAAGTTGCACTCTAACATTTAGTTGCCAGAAAGTGCCAGGAACGTTTCGTACGTGAATTAAATTCAATACAGTTTTGACTGTCAGTTGTGGCTATTAAAACCCTGGAGGTTACTCCTTAATAACAGATGCGGGCACATAGTCACACAAACACAAGCAGCCAAATAAAAAACCCGTAAGGACATAGATCAGCTCTCAATATCACGGCAGAGAAGTTTAACGTCACAGAGAGCAGACTGAACTGGTAATTCAGGAACCACCTGCGGTGAAATGTTGAATCAGTCGGATTGTCCCAAACACAGATCACTCTGTTTTCACTGATACGCATTTAAAAAAAAAAAGTTAAATAAAGAATGGTTGAGACTACCTGCGAAATACGCGCCGGGTCCTGGCTCTCAACTCCCCGTGAAGGACCGAAGCAGGAGCTGAGGCATAAGGGAACAACCCCGCTGTTGTGCCGCACCGCCTCCCACACCCCCACCCACACCCCTCCTCCCCTGCCACATAGCCGGAGCCGGCGGCGGTGCAGACGATCACCGGTTTACTTTGCGACCAACTTCATGTTTACTTCGACCCTCCACCGATCGTCCCTCGAAGCGGCTGCTCGCGGTCCTCCGGCCAGGTAACGTCCCCTCAGGTGCGACCGCTGTCGGGGGAAGTCCCCCCTTCGACGTTTGGCTCTGGGTTTTCCTAAATGGGTTTATGGAGTTCACCCTGTTTTTGTTTTTGTTCGTTCCCCGGGGGGAACTGTGGAGCCAAGTTCGCCCTCCTGTCAGACCAGCTGCAGCCAGCCGAGCCCCGCACACACTGGCGTGACACGGCTCGGCTAGCGTTAGCTCAAGAGGTTAGCTGCACCGGTGACTCCACGGAGCAGCTCACCGATACGTGCATGACGTCGGCAGACCGGGGCAGGGGTTGGACCACTTGTGTCACAGCATTGTTTCGGGATATAACAGCGTATAACTTTGATCCATTTAAGAGAGCTTCCGAAACCGTCTGGCCAGCTTTGATATGGGAGTTGTAGTTTTTCAAGTGTTATGTTTCGTAACTCGACCGTATCAGATGCAACTCTTGTGACAGCGGTTCCCTGCTGAAATATACTTTTCATTGTCTTAGTAGCCGTCATATTTGCATTTTGGTCAAAAACTAACAAAACACTAGGCAGTTTAACGTTGAATGAGTTTTTTTCGACTGTTCGGCTCACTCAAAACAAATCTCCATGTGGTTTTAACCGCTTGATGTAGTCACGTGGTCATTTTCTTCCATATTTTTACCAGCAGAAACACCGTTGTGAATAAACCAAGACTTTTTCCGGAACAGGTGTCTGTGAAGTTAATTCCGAAAGCCGCTTGGCTTGGAGCCCGTGGATTGTCCAGAGAACTACATTTCCCACGAGCGACGTGCTCCGACGGTAGCGCAGTTGGTTTCGCGCATGCGCACTGGGGGGTAATTTGATATCAAGTGGGCCAAAACAGCGTGTGATAAAATGGTAGGTAAGATCATAAATAAGAAACCGGGGCAATTCTTTAACTCCGATGAGCAAGTTCAAACACCGACTACCGCTGTCACGGCCGTTAAGGGGTCACACCGATAGAGGCGACCGGGGCGTCCTTATAGCCAAGTGTCGCATTGCCAGCCTGATGTGTCGGGAATATGAGGGAAATGGAAGGTCAGTTGTTGGTATTTTCAGATCGGACCTGGCGCACGTACCTTACCCTTTTTTGGTAACTGGCCCGTGGTGCCGCCTGCAGAATCAGACGTCCCCTTTCTCAGAGAAACTGGGTCAACTAACCCTTGGCCTGTCACGGTGAATTTGCTGTGTGATCACCGGGTGGGTCAGGTCTGCAGCTCTGCAAAGCTCGTGCAATCCTCCCGATGGTTAAAAATGACACGATAAGGTATTTTTGTGAACTGACGGAACCTGCCTTTGGTGCATTTTTAAGTGACAGTGTTTAGTACAGTTAGTTCTACTAATGCATAGGCTGCTGCGTGGTGTGTCCCATAGTATGAGTCTTCCTTTTTTTATCACCGGATTTTATGGTTGATTTTAGCAGTTGAAGTGTAATCCACCATCGACTGCATTTGTATGCAGATTAAGTGCAGGAACTAGTTCCCATCCTGGAGATTTGAGATGACATCTGTGCGTGCTCTGGAAAGTTGAGGCTGTGTGTCAACCTCAACTCCACATGCATGTCAGTGCATCCCATTTACCCAAGAACGGATTACCACTTGTCCCCAGGGGTCCATTGCCTTGGGGATTCTGAAGGATGACGGCTGTGGGTTATGTAAAGCAGTTAGTTTGTGATTGTTTCATTGTTTGATGCACAGTAAAAACTGCTGAAATGAGGGCTTCTGCATTTTCGCAAAACATCAAAGCCCTTCGTCAAAATTCAGCTTTGATTATTCCAATGTTTCCCGTGATATTGTATTGTATTGTATTTGTTGGGGCTTAACGGACCCTAACAGGCTACTACAGCCCTGCTTTATCTTGTGCGCCCTCTTGCTTTACAGCACAAGTTGAAGTCTTCGCAGAAGGACAAGATACGGCAGTTCATGTCCTTCACACAGGCTGGGGAGAGGACAGCCGTTTACTGCCTGACGCAGAATGACTGGAAACTAGAGGTCGCCACGGACAACTACTTCCAGAATCCAGACCTCTACTACAAAGAATCCATGAAAACCACGGTGGACCGCAAGAAGCTGGATCAGCTCTACAACCGATACAAAGGCAGGTTGCTCTGAAGCTCACTTGAACATCGCAGCAGTTTGCCCCGTCCGGTTTTGCTCACTCCCCTCAGCTGTCTCTGCAGACCCCGAGGATGAGAACAAGATCGGCATTGACGGGATCCAGCAGTTCTGCGACGACCTGACCCTGGACCCGGCCAGCATGAGCATACTGGTGGTGGCGTGGAAGTTCAGAGCGGCCACGCAGTGCGAGTTCAGCAGGAAAGAGTTCCTGGACGGCATGGCTGAGCTTGGGTGAGCAACACACATGACAACTGAACTCTGCAGGTTTATTAAGGTCGATTAAGCTGTTCTATTTGAGTAGCGAAAAGTTGTTTGTTGGGTTTTTTTAGGAGCCCAAAAATTGAATTAAAAATGTTCGGTTAATTGTGAGTCCTAAAGCAATTAACACAGGGACACCTCTGGTGTTTAAAATGTTGTTTTTTGGTGAGTCACTCATAGTAACCAGGTTTTTCTTCCTCTCAATGTCTCCTCTAGCTGTGACAGTCCTGACAAACTCAAGGCGATCCTGCCCAGACTAGAGCAGGACCTGAAAGACACAGGGAAGTTCAAAGACTTCTACCAGTTTACCTTTAATTTTGCCAAGAACCCCGGGCAGAAAGGTTTAGGTGAGCATCAACAACTTAAGAACATATAGGTAAAGAAAAGTTGTGTCATTGGGTTCTTGTCATCCTTCTTTCTTTATTTTAAAAGACCAGACAACATCATAACAATGAAGAAAAGTTGAATATCTCCCTGTACTTTATGTCCTAGACCTTGAGATGGCTGTAGCTTACTGGAATTTAGTTCTCACAGGTCGCTTCAAGTTTTTGGATCTGTGGAACCGCTTCCTGATGGTGAGAGAGGAAGTCTGTTTTCACCCTGTGATTTATCTAATGTATTACACAAATTATAATTATATATATATTAGTCTGTTCATTTCCTTTTTATACTACTGTATATAAACCTGTTGACCGAATACAATCAAATACAACAACACCACAATCAACGGCCTACAAAATTGACCAGAGTATACAATAAACCAGACAAATGCTAACAACAACAACAACAACAACAACAATCAAGCATCACAACATAGGTCAGACCGCTGAATTGATCCTCTGTGCACAGGGACCACGTTCACTTTTAACCGTCTCTCTTGTCCTGTCACTGCGACTGCAATTCAGGAGCATCACAAGCGCTCGATTCCCAAAGACACGTGGAACCTCCTCCTGGACTTCGGCAACATAATCGCAGACGACATGTCAAACTATGACGAGGAAGGTTAGGTTGTTGGAACAGGATTGAGTCATGTGTGCACATCCAGTGGATCAATGGACTAATATTCAGTGTTATGTCTCTCTCTCTCCTCAGGGGCATGGCCTGTCCTAATAGATGACTTTGTGGAGTTTGCTCGGCCGATTGTGACGAGTAAGCGCAACGTAACATAGTGTTTGCCCCGGCGTCATGCAGCAAAACGAGCTTGTGTTACTCCTGATTTTCTTCTTCTTTTCAATGAGGATTTTTATACAAATGAGCCAAAAAGAGAGTTCCTCTCAATCAGCTTGTCCTTAAGATCAAATCTTTCAACTGCATAAGATGCCTTGACTGGGGGGGGGGGGGGTTGATCTGAGACACCAGGTCAGAGAGGAAAGCAGGAGGAGAATGAACAGGAGGAGTTGTCTTTTTCTTTTTTCTTCTTCTTTTGTTTGACAAAGACTGCAATATGGAGATGATTGGTCACCCGCGGGCAATTCACCCTGTGGCTGTGGCTTCAGATCTGCTGCTGCGGACTTGGCTCACTAACCTGCAGCCTTGGCACAGCGAGGAGGGACAGTGGCGGCACACACAGAGGATCGAGTTGTAGATGCAGTTCAATGTGGCCTCTTACATCGTCAACTGTGAGCGGAACCGTGTCTAAAATGTGCACGTGTCCGCCAGCAAGCGGCAAGCGGGAGAGCGATGTGAATGTGAAGCTCTCTAACAATCCCACCGAGAGCAGAGAAGAAGTGTGCTATGTTTGTAAGCGCGTGCGTGTGTTTGTGTGTGTGTGTGTGTTTTAGGGTTGGGGTTAAACATGTGGCCTCTTTTATGGTACAAAGCTAAATATTTTATTTTGGAGCGGGAAAAGTTCAGTTCCACATTTTGTATTCTCACGGAGGACTGGTCAAAGCTCGTCTCAGCACCAGCAGAGTTACATTTAGATAAAGTTGCAGCGGTGAAAAGGCAGAACTCAGAGGGGTGAGAATAGATTCAGATTTAGACGAACATATGTGTATCTGACATGAGAGGTAATGATATTTAAAATCCTGACAAGTACATTAGAAGCTTTTCAAGATCCTCACTGCTAAAATCCTTCTGCATTACATATGAGTTTGCATTAAGTTTTGCCGTGTGTGTGTACTTCTGCACACAAAGAGGAACTGACTGTTGCGTCCCGTTATCCAGGTGATCCGCCAACAACAAACTGCACCGGTTCACTCTTTTTATTCTTCTGCTCTAGGTTTTCTTTTACCAGGCAGCACGGATCTACAGTTAGTCACTCCTCTTGGACGGAGGTTCACACACACGCTAAGCTTTTTAAATGAGCATCTACATCCCAGTTGGGCTTATTTTAGCTGTTTGTTTACACTGTTTTGAGGTTTTGATCTGTTGCTTTCCTCAGATTAGCACCATAGAACTACTAAAGAGAAGAAAAGGTCACTCTGAGAACCAGGCCTGTGCCGCCATCTAGGGGTGAAACGCTTCTCCTTCACACAAGTTTTAGTGTTGCTCTTAAAGTGTGAATATAAACACTAACTGCATCCACTTTTTTGGGCTAGAGAGTGTGACAGAAGGTAGAGCTCAGGTACTAGTCTTCCATCAGTATTTGCCATCAAACTATGCCAACGTGTTTTGCCAATTGCTGTCACCATGATAAGATGTGTTGAAATAAGGGTGGATTATTTCCAAATAATATTTTCTCATTCAACTACAAGAGAAACAATTGCCTTTTGGTTTTCCTTAAGTTGACATGTGTGTTTTTAGGTCTTCACATTTATGTGAACAGAAGTCCGTTATAAGTGTGGAGGTGTGCATGAAGTAGACTTTTTTTTAAGAAGTTATGATTTCAAGAGACCAGCTTCATCAGGGCTGTGAAACAGTCACTGCCGTAGCAGCAGATCGACGCGTCAAATTGTTTATCCTTGTAACTATAAGTTCGAAACACGTTGGTGGAATGAAATATCCAACGTGACTTTCTGGCTGTCAAAGTTGTGCACAAACTTTTTCTCGGTCGAGACGGCACGACGGTGTGAAAGCTTTTTCCAGTTGATTGTTGTCAACATAATTATCAGACTTTGTCTCCGGTTCAGGAGATAGAACGCGTCTCTCTGTATTCATTTCATTAATATGATACATTGGGTATCTTTCTGTTTGTCAGATGTGTGGTCAACTGTTTCAAGTCATGCAGATCATTCTTATACAATAAGTTTTGTTTTTTGCCAGCAAGACGACAGGTATTTACAGAATGTTATGTTTTGTCACAGAAGCACATCGTACATTGTTTTCTTCAAGAAACGTTGTCAATAAAGCATGTTGTTTTTAACAGCCTTGTGAAAGACGTACCCCTGTTCTAACGTCTAACAGCGTAAGTGTGTTTCATTGTCAGAAACAGATATTTGAATGCTGCTTAGCGTTTTGTGTTAGAATGAGTGACATAAATTATATTTCTGAAAAAAGTATGAATGTAAAATTACAGATAAATATACAACTGAATCCAATGTTATTCCATCGACAAAAATGTTAATAACTTGTGTTTTTATTTACGCAACGTGTATTTAAAAACACTATTCTGTGTGTGTGTGTGTGTGTGTGAGAGAGAGAGAGAGAAATGTAAGCTTGGGAACAGTTGTCCCTTATCAGGTTGCATTCCATCTGCATATCATCATCATCATCGGCTCCGCTAGTGCTGCTTTGTTTATGGGTATGTTCAGGGTGATATCCACCAGCACCCACCCTCAAATGATCAAGGGTTTTCTAAAAGTTTGATTGTGTCAAAAGGGTAACAATCAAGACATTAGATGGACGATGACAACTGGTGGCTGATGACGTTTGGAATAGCCACGTTAATACTGAAGACTTGGGCTTCAATAAAGATGGAGGCAGTCTCAAGCAGTGGGGACGATGCTCGATTCTTACCCTCCTCCCATGGGCGTCGGTTGGGATGTCAACAAGATCCAGCACCAGCTGATGGGCTTTGCCCTCCAGTCCAGCTGAACGCATTAGCATCTCTTCCCATTACCACTCCACACCCTGCCATCCAGATTTTGGGCTTTGGGACCGTGGGGATTGCCTTTTTAGGAGACACCTGATCGCAGCAGAGATCCTTGCTACCAGACACAAAGAAGCTGTGGCTGACAACCTGATGCTTTCGTGTGTGTGTGTGTGTGTGTGTGTACGCCCGCCCTCTGGTAGTCTGTGTACGCATGCAGCACAACTGATGGGAAGTGAGACGAGAGCTCTGAGGGCGGGCGAGCTTGTGATGTAGCGGAGAACGAGGTCTTTACTAGCTCCCTGTCAACTAGAAAGATTCAAATTGCGACCACTGGTCAAGCTGTTTGAAGTCCGTTGAGTGTGTTGAGGCGACAAAGTGAAGCTGAAAGCAGTGATTTGAGCCTGCCAGGAGCCAATCCAAATCCAAAAAGGAGAAGATATTATTTCAGCTGGTTGATCCAACCTGAGCGGAGCCCAGTGTCATGGAGAAATTCAAGGCGGCCATGGTGCTTGGTGGCGTTGGTGATGCCCTGGGCTACCGGAAGGGACATTGGGAAGGCTGCACCTCCGGCAAGAAGATCCAAGACGAACTGGCCTCTCTGGGGGGACTCGAGGCACAGAAACTGGACCCTGATAACTGGCCCTTGAGTGATGCAACGCTGATGCACATCACCACAGCAGAAGCACTGGTAACAGGTACGTTTAAGTAATGATGATTACCAAAGAGGGACACACACACTCATTGTAGTTTTACTTCCAGCTAACTTCACGCAGTCAAGTAAAAAACATTTCACTCTTTATGTTTTTAATACAATACAAACACAACATCGGAACAGTCGCCGTGTGAGAGGACCAGAATAGCTGCTGCTATAAAGTCAAAGCAAACTCCTAATCACTAACTGGCAAACCTGTCTTTGAATGATAACCCGCTGATATATCATTAACTGTTACGGCCAAATGGTCATCAAAGACAAAATGTCCATAAAGCCTATGCCTATCACGGAAATGTCACATCGAGTCTCTTTATGGCGGCCAGGAGTTGCTAGGAAAGAAAAGTCCAAAATAGACTACTTATGAAAAGCTGAGCCTCAGCGCTGCGTTAACTGAACAATAGCAGGTCAGACTCCTGCATAATCTACCGGTATCATGTTTGGCTGCAGATGCGGTTCAAAGCCAAAGGCAGCAGCACTAAAACGGTGGTGACATCCGTTGAGATTAGGAGGCCCTATTTAGAAGCCATCCAGCATGCCTGCACACATACTCACACATACATCTCATGGAGTGGAATGACTGCTGTGAATGTCAGTGTTTGCTTTGCCAATCTACAGAATGACAGTGTGGAAAAGAAAATTCTTATCACATGCAGAGAACAAAGAACTTCAATTGGACCGGAGACAAGAAGACAAGAATTTGTGTTTTTTTGCAACAACCTCTTTACACGCATTGATTGAAGAATGTGACATCAATGCGCCCTCAGCTGCTTTGTGACCAAATCTGAACCACAGTGTAGTTAAGAGTGTGAAAGTACCCATCTTTCATCAAAATCCTTGATCACTAAATTAGAGGTGACGGTTGTTTGTCCACGTGGGCTCTCTACACAAACTAAACTCTCGGCTGTGGGGTCTGCTCCTGGATCCGAGTTGACCTCATGGTGTGAGGAAGTGACGCTGGCATGCTGGTCCTAATCTGTGGCGTGGCCGGCTAAGGCTAAATTTAGTCCACCGCAGCACCACTCATCTCTCTTTGCATGCAGATTGTGAAAGACTCTCAGTCTGTGTGTGTGTGTGTGTGTGTGTGTGTGTGTGTGTGTGTGTGTGTTTCCAGATTACTGGTGTCTGGAGGACCTGTACCGGGAACTGGTGCGCGTCTATGTTGAAGCCATCGTGTCTCTCCAGGGCAGAGCTCCTGATCCTGCCACAGTGGAGAACTGTGTTCACCTCAAACCCCACAACTTCCTCCTCGCCTGGCATACACCCTTCAATGAAAAAGGTCATTGTAGATTTGATATATAATGCATATTTATATATACATAAATATTATATATAGTTTCCCCTAAGTTCATGAAAATGTGTGCAGGGTCTGGCTTTGGGGCAGCTGCCAAGGCCATGTGTGTGGGCATGAGATACTGGCAACCGGAGCGAATAGACAACCTGGTGGAGGTCAGCATTGAGATCGGCAGAATGACCCACAACCATCCCACAGGTGACAACGTTGGCAGTCTTTAACCTACTCACACAAATCTCATCAAACTGCAGGCTGATTATTATCCTGCTGATAAACTGTTAAGCATCTCTAATTGAATTCTACATGCAGTAACAACCTTATTGCTTAATTGGTGAGTTTGACATGTCATTCGACACACGTGGTCAGCAGTGTCACTCTTGGCTTTAGGGTTTCTGGGCTCCATGACGACGGCGCTGTTTGCATCCTATGCGATCCAGGGGAAAGCTGTTGTGACTTGGGGCCGCGAGCTCATGAAGGTCATCCCTCGGGCTCAGGAGTATTGCAGGAAGACGATACGGCACATGTCAGGTTAGACTGTGTTTCTGTCATTTTACAAAGAAATATACAGCATGAGTTTGTCATAACTGTTTTCTGAGTTGGCTTTGTCGGTCTAAGAACAAAGGACCATCAGATGCACTGCAAAATATTACCACGTATATCTGTATGACAACTCAAAATATATCATAACCATATATACAAGACAGTAGCCTGATAAGTAACATTTCTGTGAGATTAAGAGATATTACATCTTGAATAACTTGTTAAATTACATATTCCAAATAACAGTGAAATAGATCAAAGTTAGTTTCCCAGCTTAATTTAAGATAATTTTTTATCTTCGTAGTGTCTAGTCATAATAATTCAAGATCAAATATTCATATAATATCTGCCAAATTTTAAAGTCGTTGTTTCTTTTTGTTGTATTTTAAACGTATTTCTCAAGTGACCATTACCTCTGTGACGCCAGTAATATGTGTTTGTGTGTATGTATCCAGAGTATCAGGAAAACTGGTTCTACTTTGAGGCCAAGTGGCAGTTTTACCTTGAAGAAAAAGAGATAGAAAAGGAAGGACGGAACAAACCTTTGTTCCCTGATCGCTATGATGCTGAGGAGACCGACAAAGTAGATCCTGCCTCTTCTCTTTCACACGCAGAATACAAAAATAAATACATTTATTACAAAGACCTTACAGTCAGGCATTTCTGTAACAAAACAGGAGTAGTGTGCTGCTGTCTCTCTGTCTCTCCATCCCTACAGATATATAAGCGCTGGAGCTCAGAGGGCCGAGCGGGACGCAGAGGCCACGATGCCCCGATGATAGCCTACGATGCCCTTCTGGCAGCAGGGAGTGACTGGGCCGAGCTGTGTAAAAGAGCCATGTTCCATGGAGGTGAGAACTTGCACGACACTAACGGATTAAAAAAACTGCTCACTGTCACTTCAGTGAAAACGTTGTTTTGTTTTTTAGGTGAAAGTGAAGCCACAGGCCTGATCGCAGGGTGTCTCTTTGGCCTCATGAACGGCCTGCATCAGGTTCCCCAAGGACTGTACCAGGATTTGGACAAAAGGGAGCGTCTGGAGGAGCTGGGAGAAAAGCTTTACAAAGCAGCATCTGCAGAGAAGTGCATGGACAAGTAACGCTGCTCTTCGCTGGCCTGAATCCTACTGGCTATCAGAGGAACTGCACATAGCTGTCAAACTGCTTTCATTTGGCCAAAAGCTACCTTTGAGTCCCTTGGCAGTATTTCAATAGTCTTGGGTGACATCCTGCCTTCTCCACGCCATTCTTTGAGTCTTTGAATTTGACACAGGCCTGTCGTAAATAGAAAAAGTTGAAGCAGGTCTCAGCTATTGGTTTGAGGGATGAGTGTCAAAAGGAAAACCTATCAGGGAATTGACCTTTAGACTATTACCTATGAGGTAATCTCTCCGGAGATACATCTCTATGATTGTGCATTAATTGGGCACCTCTGCATTCTACATCATTTTCCTTTCTGACCTTTTCCTTTTTCAAGGCTAACCTGTATTAACAAGAAGCACATGGTCATGTTGTGTCATGTTACTAATTCCTCAAAACATTGTGCAGGCCTGATAGAGGCACTTTCTCCTCTACCTGCCGTTAGTTTTAGTCTACATACATTTTGGCTTTTCATCTAGCAGGTTTTAGAATGATTTTAACTTGTTTGCATAATTGTAATCAATGTATCCATACTGTGAACAATTATCATTTGCACTGTGATGCTCTCTTAGAGTACTATATTCTCAAAGCATCATAACATGGAGAATATTAATATGATATAAACATTAAAAAGAACTCATAAATATAAATCCTGCATGAAGGGCCTGTCTCTCTTTATCTTAACTACAACATTTATTCTAAAGGACAGCTTTTCTCCTACATGATATCCCCTTCTTGCTGTGCCAATCTCCTCTGCAATTCCCCTCAACTAATCGCCAGTAACAAGTGCACACGGCTGGAGCACTTCACTTCAAGTCTGAACATCTTATTTCCTGTTCATTGCTGCAGGGCAAAGATGACTTCTTGAAAATCCAGTTCAAGTAGAAGAACTGTATTGTACTATATTTGTATATGATTGCATATTTAGAAACTGGTAAAATGGTGTGTTGCTGTTACACCATGTATTACAATAAACCTTGGCTATGCTCTATCTATATAAACACCCAAAAGAGAAAATGAAACGGGAAAGCTCGGGTCCTTCAACGTTGCTGTCAGTAACCATACATAATCAGGTATCTGCTTAACTGCAAATGGCACAGGGATTAAGTTTTGCATGTCTTCTATTTTCCATAGACCAAATTCTCAGAAAACCAGCATCTGCCCTGATGCCAGTATGTTGAGGAAGCTGGTTAGAGACCGCGACTGCCGCCCCGTGCTCCGAGGGATTCTGGAGAGTCTTCTGCATTACCTAACACAGGATCTCCCCAGGACCACTGGGAATAGACCGCCGGAGAAGCCAGGGGCGGATATTGCAATTAAAAGAAACACATATTGGCCTGATCAGAGAGTTCAGCATCTCCAGGAAAGTTGTACTGTTGTTCTGGTCCCTGAAGAGCATGAAATGAAACATGGAAAGACAGCTTGGAGAGGTTCAAATATCACTGAGAAATATTTGACAGATCCACAAAAAGAAGTAGGATTAATAGAAAGGCGTCTTACCACATTCCAGCTCCTCCAGTCCAAATTCATACGGTCCACACCCAAACCTCCCATGACCCACCAAAGGGAGGTAGGAACTCTGTCCTCCGGCAGAGGAGTGGCTGGGAAAGTCTACCACTGCCAAGACAGTGAGCGGGACATTCACAAGACGGAGCGCTCTAGAAGAGATCTAGGACTGAAAATGGGGGGCAGAGTGAAAGATATTGTAGCAAAGTTTGCCATGGCGGAGCAAAAAGAAAAGGGAGAGAACACGCTGCAGAAACAGCCAGTCAAACCGAGGATTCTTGGAAGAGGGATCCTGCTATCCTCATTGATGGAGAGGTTTGAGTCCATGGCCACTGTATGTACAACATGTGACTTGAAGTGTTCCCCTGAAAATCCGTCTGCAGGAGTCAAGGTGACCAGAAGCACGAGTCTGAGAGTAGCGTTTTGTGAGAGTAAGCTCCTGCAAAGGCCACATCAAACCGCTCACAGACGACACCACTGCAAGCAGATGAAAAGTACATCTATGGGACGGCAACAAAAAGGAAATCAAACTACAAATGGGCAGGAACAAAAACAACTGCCGGCAGAGGCAGTTTTAGCAAAAGTCATCTCAAACCTGGAAGAAAAGGAATGTTTAAGAGCAGAGCAAATAAGACAAAACCGCAGCGAGCCCTTGGATCAACACTCCAAAGCTCACTGCTCATTAAACCTTAGGAAAGATCAAGCTCGTGATAACGATGTTATAGGTTTGAGGTCAGAGGAATGTGGCAGTATTCAGACTAAAGGAGAAGAAACTAGCATGAGGTACAATTTAAAATATGCACATCTAGAGCTGCGGTGTTCAACATGCGTCGCGGAGCAGTCGCTCCCTGAGCCTTACAGACTTTTCCCACAGGTAGAAGCCCAAGTGACGTGTCATGTGGCGACTGTCGTGACCTGCTGTCCTGTGTGGTCTACATGTGTGGATTCCTCTCCTATACATATATATTCTCTGGAACCATCGAAAAGATCACAATTGGAAAGGATACATAACTCAAGGACAGAAGTTCCTCATCGAGCACAACAATACATGAGCACAGGTGAACCTTCCACCACTGAAGGCAGATGTCCACTAGAGCCCAACATTGAGGGATTTTCTACATTTAAAGGCCATGGCCACGTGGAGAACAGAGGAGTGGGAGATCCAACCGCAGCTGTGAAGCCTCAGAGAAGGTTGTCAAAGTACGTCATCCCATGCGAGTGTAGATTTGAACGAGATGTGGAGGATTCCTCCCCTCAGTCAGCGTCGCACACTGGAACTGAGACTCCTTTGGTTGCAATGGCACCACCACAATCTGAAACTTCTATTGCGGCTGTCAGCGCTGAATCGGCTACAAGGGGAATTATCAGCAGTCCTGCTGATAACATGAAGGCACAAACCCTGACAAGGACAAAAAAAATACCAACACACGGCCAATCGCATGAACAAGACAGGGAGGTTGGTACCGCAGGAGACAAAGTAAATACAATGGAGATAAAAGACACAATGCAGAGTTTTAAACTTCTCAAGGTCACTGCCGGTGAGGCTGCATTTGAAGAGAGAGAGACGTCCGCCGTGACATCATCAGATATTCAACCTGAGAGAGACAACGCAAAGCAGAGACCCAAATACAAGACAATCAACTACGGGGATCCTTCAGTCAAACAAACATATAAACCCAAAGTCATTCGATTTACCGACACCTTCACTTTCTAGGCTGGTCCTATCGAACACACAGCGATGCTCCCGTGTCTGACGGCCTCAGCTGTTTCCTTCCACGGTTACTATATAAGAAGTTCCAAACAAGATCTTAGCTACTCTCAATGTACCTTCATACCTATCAGTGTGTGTACAGATACAGCTTCAAAAAAGCCACTGGAGCAACAAGTGAAACTACAGTTTTTCGTCAAAGAGCTAATACACACTGTAAATAATGGGCCACGATTAAATTCTGATAGGCTTGTATTAAAAGCCATTTAGTGCATTTTGTAGCACAATTGGACAAAACGTGACATCCAGTCATGCGTTAGTTTAGAAGAATCTTTTATTCCTCAACGAACAGGGGGAGAAGTGCAAATCAGTGGCAAGTTACAGGTAGACTTTTTCTCTTCTTCCTTATTCTCTCGTCTCTCGTACTTCTCCCTAGCGCGCGAAAAACACTTGCAGATTCCATAAACAAATAACTAAAAAATCAAACAAACAGACAATGCAATAGGGGGGTGTCCACTTCCTGTAGCAACCTCAAGCTTGTGGACCCCACAGTTTGTCTAATAATTCCTAAATGAACTAAAGTATGAAGATACGAATAAAAAAGATGACTTCAGTCCAAAGACTTGATGACTATTAATTTATTGTTTTACAATAGATGGTGCCATTCTATTTTCTATTTGCATATATTAAAACATGAACCAGTAGAGCACAATGTTATTAGTGTTATTCAGGGGCAGGTCCAGATGCCTCTCTCCACAGCAGGTCCTCACAGGGAGACCAAAGCCAAATCATTTCATTCTCAGTTTCATGCAGTACTCCAGTTTAACTGCATGCGGTGTTATTTACAACGATATCTCTCTTTTTCTTTCTCTATAACTAATAACAGAAGCAAACTGATTTTTAAATAAACATCTAAGACCTATGACTGCCTTCTTTTAAAGCTGCCCATTCCCATTTATCTCATCAAAATAAACAATACATTAACCATGTATGTAAAGCTGTGCAAGTAGGATAGAAATAGATAAAGTGATGTATTCCATTTACCCTGTATCAGGGTTAGTTAAATCAAATAAATTTCAATTCATTTAATTTTGTATAGCCCAAAATCGCAAATGACAAATTTGCCTCAGTAGGCTTTACAGTATGTACACATCCAACATCCTCTGTCCCGAAATCCTCACATTGGCACAGGAAAAACTAAAAAAACTAAAACTTTGATGGGTAAAAAACCTTAGGGAGAATAGCAGAACAAAATGCATATTTTCATATATTTAAATCTTTTCTTTATTTTCCTTCTGACTCTCGTGGCCAGCTGTCTCAGGTGATCAGATGGCTGGTTTTACCTGTGTGACGTGAGAGGGCGCGGCTACACGAGTGTTTGCTGCCTTCACGTGTTATCGGACCTACTACCACGGTTTCAGGATAATGAGGTGATAATGGGGTGACTCTGGCCTAGACAGTTGGCAAGGGCTGTGAAGTTGTTGGCCAAGTACGTATCAACGTGATGTGTGAAATGGCAAATACATGTTTTTCTAAATGCTCCAAAATGTCTTTTATTTGGGGCTATTTAATCAGTTACCAGTTTCTGGTTTATATAACAGACAACTGATTTCATTAAAACCCTCAATCAGACGCAGACCTTTCCGCGCAATGTTCCTAACCAACGGGCCGTGAATGCGCCACAAATCCCATTCCCATCTCTGAAGTTGGGATGTTCCGGGAATCACACGAAAGCAGCATTGGGTCTGAGCGACGTTTGTCTTCGGGGCAAACGTGAGAAATCCGCAAAGACGCTGACGTCATTTGATCCGTACGAGAGACGTTGGAGTGACTTGAGTTCGGACCACGTCGGGTTGCGTTCACGTACCCGTGAGTTGTTGAGGGAGGAGGCGGGCAGAACTCCAGGGGGCGGGTAGGTTACCCTCTGAGGAGCAAGCAGCAGGTGCACGAAGAAGACTCCGCCCTGCACACCGGGCTGGTCGATAAATTCGCGTTGATACGAGCGAAAACAAGAAAGTGAGTTTGTTTTGGGGGGGTTGAAAAGCGTAAGAGACTCTTCCTCGCGCCCCGTCTCTCCCGCGCGCCAACATGGAGATAAAGAGTAGAAGTGAACGTTGACGCAAACGTAACGTTACCTCGAGTGTGACCTCGAGATACACGGACGTTGTAAACTTTTGCGTTTGATTTCTTCTCGTGGAGAGAAAAAGCCCCGACTGGATTATTACATGGTGAGACTCTCCCCAAACACATCGCCAGGATATCGGTCGAGCAGAAGAGGCCATGGAGGAGAAGGACAAAGCGGCCGCTGGGCTCCGCTCCCCGGAGGGTAAAGCCCGGGACCGAGTGGGCAGGTAACCGGACGTTGGTGCTTTTAACGGGCTTCTCGCGGCCCGCTAACACGATCACGACTCGATGTTATGGAGTTCGGGAGAATAATAACTAAACTGAAAAGTAAATCTAGACTGAATGTTGTTTTTCAGACCCAATTAGTTTATGTAAGTTAACATTAGAAGCAACGTTAGCAAATTAACTTAACGTAAATAGTTATCACACGTGACTAGGTCTACGTTGTTCTTACAACTAACGGTGTTAAGACACTACTAACAATTACCAAACATTTTGGTATTTTAAAAGCTGTTTGAAACTTTTTCTTCCACTTTTCAAAAATGTATTTTATGTAATTCAATGTGCAGGGAACACAGCCGTCAACCCAGCAGGCACTCGGGATTTCAGTGGTCAACTCCGCAGACACTTTTATTGCACATATATGCTGAAATTTACGGTATTAAGTGAATTCACGAGCATTAAAATAATGTTTACTGTACAAAGTTAGACCATTTTTAATGATCAAGTAAAAGACCTACATTTCAAAAGTCAAATGTTGTATATTTGAACTACATTAAAAATACAGGATATGTTAAAAAAAGATAATCTCTCATTTTTTGAGCTGCAATAAAAACATTTTACCAATAATTCCATACAAAGACGTAAACGTACAGGACCAAAATAAAAGTCCCATAAGTATACATTTTAAAACGGATCATTTCTCCATATTCGAGCTGCAATAAAAACATTTTTCCAAAAGACTATTGCACATGTAATGTAATTGAAGATAAAAAGATGTTCTGACACACACGTATGCATCAATTTTACTTTGGAGATATCTAATCTAATCTAAATTTGTACAGTAAAAATATAGTAGTCAGAGGTCCTGGACACTCATAACTCTATCATTGTCTGGAATTTGTTGTTTAAATAGCCGTGTTACATGTTTAATACCGTAAATGTCAGCATATACGTGCACTAAAATTCAAGCGTCGACTGAGTTGACGACGGAAATCTGAGTGCTGAGTTTACCCACTGCGAGCCTCTGCACATCTCTGCAATAAATGGACTTAACTGACTGGCTGTTTTTTAAAAGTTTGGCTCATTAGAATTTCTCTTTTTGAAGCACATGATTGTTGTTGTTTAAAATCAATTTTGGAATTTTAGTATACTTGGTGCAACCGACAGCGTGGTAATAAATCCATAATATTACCCACTCACCCTTTTAATTTTAAGAGTTTTAGGGAAGTTGACAACTTAATGGTTATTCTAGCAGTTTGTGGTTTGTAATAGTTAGTACACCTCCTTTTATATCAATGAGGGTGTAAAATCATACAACTGTTTTACTAGACTTGCTGTTGAAATAGTACAGTTCATAAACTCTGTCTACGTGTGGGTTAAATGTGCGCTGAAGCCTTTTAGGCTTTTTTTGTTCATGTTTGCAACGTTGATCGATAACCCAAACCAACACCTGAAGTTAAGTGGTACACACACACACACTGTCGACTCGTTTGTTTTACCAAAACGGTTGTTCTCGGATGAGTAACATTTTCATCGTGAAACCTATAATTTCACCCAGTATTGACTTCCTAGTTCGAGCCTGCACAGTTTGTACATACCATACAAATATCTAGTGCTAGTGTGGGTTATTTTCTTCTCCGGGGATAACTTTGCTCTTCTGAAGGAGTTAAGCTGCAGGAAGATTATCGCGTTACCTAAGGAATTAGCTTGAGCCAATAACGCACAACTTTATTCATCCACAACCAGATTATACATGTTGCCAATGTGTATATACTATGTAAAAGTACATAATACCGCCTATGGGCTTTGCATGAATGTTAAGTTCGATGCTCATCCAGAGTTGTCTTGCCTCAAATACATTAATTGACTTAATGCTGCATCTGTATACTGACAGATCTCAGAGTGTGATTAAATGAATTTGTCACAAATGTTTGAGTTTAACGGTGCGATCAAGTGATGTGGCTTGTTTAAATGATGGTGCTGACAGTTTCTCCCTCTTCTCTTTTGCTCAGCACGGATCCGTACGGCTTTCAGCGCCCAAAGCACTTTGACTATGAGTTATATGAGGAGCTCATGTCAGAGTATCTCGTTGTGCTCACCCGACGATCCATCAAGTGGTCCAAGCTGCTGAAAGGAAAAAGCAAGGTGTCGAGGAATGTAAAACGTGAGTGTGAGAACGGAACACACGCCGCTATCCGAGTGAGCTGAACTAAATTGGTCTTTTCCTCCTCTCCTTTTAGTAAAGCGCTACGTACGTAAGGGGATTCCCAATGAGCACCGGGCCCTCATCTGGATGGCAACCAGTGGGGCTCAGGACCAGCTAGAGAAGAACCCGGGACGCTACCAGTCCCTGCTGAGAGCCCAGCACGATCCCAAACTGGCAGAGACCATCTGCACAGGTGGGACCCTGAACCGTGTATCATTGGTCCAGTTGTCCACTTGGACCTCCTTATACGCCCTGATACGTACTGAGTCGACCTCAATGATCCAGCCCTAGCAAAGACTTGCATTGCCTCACTATTTCTGGGAGAGGCCCGTGATCAGCAAATATAACAGTTTCTAACCAAAAGATCATTTATTTTCCATAGTCCAAAATCGCAAATTACATCTTTGCCCCAGAGGGCTTTACAGTCTGTACACATGCGACATCCTCTGTACCAAAACCCCCACAGCGGCACAGAAATAACTCTCCCAAAAAGTAAAAACCCTTTTGATGTGGCGGAAAAAAGGAAATAACTCTCCCAAAAGGAAAAACCCTCTGATGTGGCGGAAAAAAGGGAAGAAACCTGACCTGATGACAGAGCAGGGATCCTTCTCCTGGGAAGTACAGACTACAATGGATGTCATGTTTACGGAATGAACAACGTAAAAGATATGTTCAATTCACACAACAGAAATGATTAAAAATATTGCATGTAGTAAAAGTCTGCTTATTTTTTTTTGGGTCAGACATGACATTTTGTTTGAACACTGAGTGAGAGGATTCCTTGCCCCTGACTGCCTCTGAGGCTGATGCAGTCCGTGTGCTGATTTGACTCAACGGGTGATGATTTGTGCTGACTACAGCCAAACAGTGCCAGACACGCACCCCAGTCAACAGCCAGGCACACCTGGCACGCTGATCACAAACTGCTTTACTGGGGAAGTTATCAGGGCCACAATCATTTTATCGTCTGCATTCCAGGTTACCTTCCGTTGTATCGACGGGAGAAGAACATTTACCTCGGCACCCTTGTGGGCCTTCCATTTTCTATGAATGAACACGAGTAAGACAGTTACAGCTGCCATTTGTGGGGAAAAGGGACAACCACATAATTTTTTTTTCTACCTTTTGATTGCGAAAGAAAAAATAAATAATAATAATAACCCTTATACACACAAGATGTATAAGGGTTATTCAGCTGTTGTAGTATGCATGCAGACACAATTTGAACCCAAGACTGATGCAGACTGTCTCGCTTCTCCTTTTAAACCAACTTGCAGTCACACAACCATAAATACGCGGCACTCAATGGAAGTTATTTTGTGCTTTTTTTCTCTTTTTTTTTCAGACTTGAACCGAACATTTCCGGACAATGTCCAGTTTCACAAGACATCCAACCCATGTCTGCAGAAAGCTCTGTACAATGTGCTGCTGGCTTATGGCCACCACGACCCAGCTGTGGGATACTGTCAGGTAATACATCTGTCACAATACGTTTTCTATAATCCCATTCTTACATTTTCCTTTCTTTCATTTTCACACATGTGACAAAGTTTTCAAGGGGTGTTTGGTTTAAATCTGCAATGAAGGATTAGGTCCAAACGCAGTGTGGGTTATAGTAAAAAAGACGTGCGAAACTGAGATAAATATGTACTCTAAAATGTAACAAGTATGGAAGACAATGTATTTACTTGGGTGGAATCCGTAGTCTTTTATGTGTTGCAGAAAGGCTGTTTGTCAGTGTAGCCTCTGGTAATCATTAGCATTTGAAAGACAAATTTAAAAAGGCCTTTGTGCTGTGTTGATGGTTACAACTAGAACCTGTAATCATGTTTCAGTTTGAGTATCTTTGTCTCCTTGTTTCCTGTCCAGTGCACACCCACAGCTCTCTGCCCGGGGTGCTTTATTAAAGAGCTCCAATAAAACGTGCTCAGGCTGGATCGCATGATTCATGTTGTGTGTGTGACCCAAGTTTGTTTGTATTCAGGGGATGAACTTCATTGCTGGGTATCTTCTTATCATCACAAAGGATGAAGAGAAGTCCTTCTGGCTGATGGATGCACTACTCGGTAGAATATTACCAGGTGACTCTGTTACTCTGTGTTGTGTTTCTCCCTGAGCTGTGGGCGGATAATAATGCCATTAGAGGTCTTTACCTTCCTGTGACGTGTGTGGTTCCAGACTACTACACTCCAGCCATGCTGGGGCTGAAGACGGACCAGGAGGTGTTGGGGGAACTGGTGAGAGCTAAAATCCCCGGAGTGTGGCGGACGATGACGGACAACGGCGTGATGTGGACCCTGGTGGTCTCCCGATGGTTCATCTGTCTCTTCATAGATGTCCTGCCAGTCGAGGTGAGTGAGCCCCAACGGAGGTCACTGCACTGTATTTACTACACCTTTTCTCACCTTGAGTCGAGATAGCTGTAGGCAAAGTGTTTTTGGACAGCTTGATAAGGGAGCATGTTGACGTTTAGTTGTTGGAATCTGCTTCTAATAACTAGACCCATAGACAAGGTTCAGAAAATCCATGTGCTGCATTCAAGCAGCGCTTTAGTGGAATCCAGAATACCTTCTCTTCCACCGCGGAAGGGTTGACCTTGTACATAAACAGTCCTTTCCAGGGACGGGCGGGCCGATTGTGTTGGCTCTCCAAATATACACAAGCTTTGCCAGAAGGGCGGAAACGTGCAGATGTGCATGCTATTCCTTTCACACAGACAGTGTGCTGCTGCAGCAAGGACACCATTCCTCGATTCAGGGTCACAAATGGACCTTTACATGTGTTATATGATGGGTACACATTGTTTCTGTTTACTTTTCCATTTATAATGCAATGTAAAAAGTTACTACTCCATAGTCACGGAAGGAGTATTTGTGTGGGTTTTTAAAAAAATCAGTTTATTATTGCTAGCTGGTGGTGCATGTTTATTCAACTCAAACTACTGGTTTATTATTGTTTAGTGTTTTTAATGCACAAAATCTCTGTAAATTTTCTCAAGCTTCTAACGCTGGTCACAAAGCTTTCATCTGCTTGCTTGCTAGTTTTAATTTAATTAATTAATTAAAATCCTTCTTTTCGGATTGGACGGATAACATTCATTACATTACATGTCATTTAGCTGACTCTTTTACCCAAAGTGACTTGCATTGCATTTTTAACCCATGGCTTACATTTTTGCCTGGGGAGCAATTAGAGGTTAGGTGTCTTGCTCAGGGACACTTTGACATGGCACATGGAGCAGCCAGGATTTGAACCACCAACCTTGCAGCTCCCAGCATTCCACGCGCCACCGTCACCCCATTATTCCACACTCAGAATCCAGGTGCTGCTATAAAGCTTTTCAATCCAATACAAAATACTATTGTAAATCTTTGAGGTAAATATTGTACAAATATTTTTTTTCATTCTTATGTATACATTTTGATATTTGCGATTTTATATTTTTTTATATTCAAATCTTTATTTCGCTTTAGGATCGTATTTTTTCACAATCAGATTTTTGGACCTGATCAGGATTAATGTGAAGACACCAGGGTACTGGTCAGCCTTCCCACTAATGTCTCTTTGGTCTTTAGTGTTTGTGCAGCCCCGTGCACATGCTCACTGATTGGATTTATTACCATGTTCCTGTCTCTCTGCAGACGGTCCTGCGGATTTGGGACTGCTTGTTCTACGAGGGCTCTAAAATCCTGTTCCGTGTAGCTCTGACACTGATCCACCACAACCAGGCTCTGATTGAAAAGGCCCGGTCGCTGCCGGACGTCTGCGAGAACTTCAAGCAAATCACCCAGGGACCATCTGTTGAAGACTGCCAGGCTTTTATGAAGGTAAAGGAAAAGAGTGGCGTAATAAAGAGTGTCATTCACTGAAGCACAGACCAATTAGAATAAAACGCATGTCCCTTATTAACAGTCTTTAATCCTATAATCCTGGTCTTTCTTGCACTTCCCAGAAAATCTTCATTGAACCAGGAAGTCTCTCCACAGCAACCTTGACCAAGCTGCGTGGGACATGCAGATCTCGCTGCGTTGCAGAAGAATCCTGAACTAATCTGGACCAACTGCTGCTCAAATTGAAAACACATTTCACTTCTCTGGGCCACTCGTTTGCACCTTTTTTACCGACAAAGTGACTATTTCATACTGCTGAGTTGTTTTTGTCTTGTAAACGTTTTCTATCCTACAAAGTGTAAATATGTGCTTTAGTGAGATTATTCTTGGCTATGTGCTCTATGAGTTTGGACCATTCCATTTGAAGTTAACATGTAGTTTATTCCGCTTTTGTTATGTTTTGCACTTTACCCCTGAAAGTCGAACACTGTAGAGAAGAGGTCCGGTCAGTGGAAGCACAAACAAGAGGCCCACTGTCTTTCATACGGTTAGTGAAGACTCGCTATAATCTCATTCTGTGCTTATTCTTTTTTCATCAAATGCTTCCAATCCTCGATCATGAATTCAAGTGCACTACGATAAAATTATGTATAATTGAAAGGGTGACAATTGTATTCACTTTGTTCATGTTTATCACATCAACCCATATGTAGTGTAACATGAAATCCCTCAATCCATTAAGATGTTTATTGACTTTCAGAAAGATGCATGATAGAAAATGAGATCGAACCATTTCTATAAATAATAAAATTAAATCCCTATTCAAAAACATTTCTTTAGGAGATTCAGGGAAAAAAAACCATACACCTGTTTACTTGCTAAATATATTTCAGTAATGCAGTTGCACTCTGTGCACAGCTGGAACACTGCACACCGTTAAACATCTTGCCACCTCATCACCAGTCTGCGTTTGAGTAGCCACTGCACAGGAATGTGATTGGAAAAAGACACACAGGCTTCCAAGGGAGAATTTACTACAGCTGGTGAAGTTTAAAAAATAAAATAAATGCTATTGAGCATGTGTAGGCATAGGAACGTTTGCGCTTTGTCCTAAAGTTCATGACTCAAATTGCATATTGACTTTTTAAAAAATAAATAATTACATTGATAAAAACTGCACTCCAAGCAAATTCAAACAATTCCAAGAATGCAATTGAAAAAGAGTGGACAGTTGGCTGTGAACTTGCTACAGAAAATCCAAACTGCCTCCATCCTCTCTGGCTTCATCAGGATGCAGACCATCTTAAGCTAGCAGGTCTTTGGCTTCTCATCTCAGAGAAATTGAGGGGAGATTGTAAATATCCATGGGGTTTGCAAAAACATGCACTTGCCACAGAGCAACACCTGCTTCCACAAGCTCATCCTCGTCTCTATGACCGGTTCGGTCCGTCCGTCCATTCAGATGGTCTGGTACCCAGCATGGCTCCTCTTCCTGCCTATTAGATACGCAATGAGGACGATCAGCACCAGGCCGGCAAGCGCTGCTCCAACGATAATGGGGATGAGCATCTGGTCTTGGTCCACCTGACACTCCTCCGCTGTAGACACAGTGAAGTCAACATTGCAGCACATGCCTTTCAGCAACGTTTAGAGCTCATCAGGACACTGATACGGGGTAAATATTATTTAATCTGAACTCAAGAGAAAACCGTTGAGATAGCAAAGGTCCACAGACTCCTCACCACTGTCAACGTGAAGGAAAGACAAAAGATGATAAGTGGATAACTGCAGGTCAAACAAGGCATTTTCACCTGTGGCAAACTGGGTGGTGGTGACATTGAAGGGTTGGACCTGCAGTCGGAACGTGTTGACGGAGAAGGTTGGCACGACAACCAGCGTTTGCTCTGCGTTGCACATGTAGGAGCGGCCCAGCGTGCTGCGCAGGTAGTCCAGGCTGCTGTTACTAGCTGAGAAGGGAGCTGAGGAGACACACGGATCAGCAATGGTTGAATGAAGTAAATCAGACCAGTCAAAAAGTGTGTCGCTTACGACAAATGGCATACCAGCAGAATCCGACCAATTGGCAAGCAGGGTTATCCCACTCAGGTGGTACTTGCTGCTCGTGGCGTTCTGTGGACGGCAGCAGACGAGTTTCAATGAACACGCTGAAACCAACGGATTGTGTAGCTGTATTTACAAAGAGCACGAGTGGAGGACCTCACCAGGGTGAAGGTGAAGTTGAGCGTGGTGCTTTCGCCCTGGCTCATCACCAAGGAAGCACTGCTGGCGTCACACGAACCGGATGAGCGCGTCAGATTGGGAGTCAGGTTCACCAATTCTCGGACGGTCTGTCGAAGCAAGACAGAGTGTGGGCTGATCTGAAGATTTGGTTATGCACGACCCCGGCCGCACTCGTCGGCTTTTCCCCCTTTTACCTTATTCTGAGATAGTGAGAAATAGGAGACGTTGAGCTGCAGTCCCATTTGGGCCAGGAGACAGGCGGTGCCGTTGCTGTTGGTCACCGAGTAGGTGCCGCGCTCGGGTGTTCCCGGCGGGGTTGGAGCCGGGGCAGCGGTTGTTGTTGTGCCGGCTGTGGTGGGTGGAGCCGCCGTGCTGGCCGTGTCTGCCGTACACACGCTTTCTGTGAGGAGACCAGAGAAGTGACGGAGATATCGGTGACAAGGGTGGGGATAAAGACGCAGGTTAAAAAAAAAAAAACGGGCCCAGAATCAGAGCCGCACCTGTTGGACTCAGGTCATTTCCCGCCATGTACGCCTGCAGCGTCATGTTGGAGAAAGTGACAGCTTCGTCTCCAACTCCGAAAGTGGAGGGTCTCACGCAGCGGTAGGTGGTGTTGATCGTCGCCCAGATCCCAACCGAAGGAGACGCCACAGTGATCACACCTGGGGATAAGGAAGAAAAAAAAATGTCTGAAGGTGTATTCACGAGCACGTTTGAATTGGGTTTTATTTTTTGTAACAACTCATTTCTTTACTTTGGGGGAACAAAGATCCTTCTGGGAGGCAACACACCTCCTTTGTAATGAGGTCACGCCCTCACTCGAGCGTTTCCCTTGTTTCCTCCTCCCCCCTGATGCTCAGTCCCTCCCCCTGTGTTTGTTTGGTCTCCCTGACCCTTTACCTCCCTGGCACCACGCTCATCCTCTCATCCGTCACTCCCTGCCATGTTGTTGTTGTTGCTGTTGTTGCTGTTGTTGTCGACTTCTGTCGGAGATGCAGTTTTTTGTTTTTTTAAATGTAGCATTATTCTCACCCTGCTATAGCCATTACTCCTCTGACCCTCATTCTTTGCACCTCTCTGCACCAGGGTTTGGTCCTTTGTGACTTTGAATGGAGGGAGGATTATACAAGTACAATCTATTGCCCTACTGCTCATTCAACAATATAACCCTTTATTTGTGTCCCGTCACGCTTAAGCTGACATGTGGGTTATGGGTGCTGACCCAACATATTTGTGATCCGTTTGGTAATGCCAGATTTTCTTTCAAGAACTGGTGTGAAAGTTATGGTCTAAACAAGCGTCACATCCATTTCAGCCCACTGGTTGCTGCGAACCTGAGCTGTTGGCATCCGGGAAGATGGCGGTGTCGCTGAGGTTGTACTGCAGCGTCAGGTTAGCAACACTGTACAGGCTTCCATTGGTTGAAAACCTCAGCCCCAGTGTGTGGCCCGGTCCAAACAGCGCAACCATCCACGAGGAGCTGTTGGCGGCTCCGCACGAGCTGCTGTCCTCGTCCAACGTGGCCGAGTCGGGCAGAGAGACCGACGCGGTTCTCTGAAAAGCGAGAAGAGCGATGAGACTGGTATTCACGCAGACATGCGGTGTCGCCATCGGTTTACATACCGTGCCGGTGGAGGTGTTGTATGTGATGGAGAACGTTGCAGAGAGCTGCGCCTTAATGCAGGTGGAGTTCCCCTCTTTCACCTCAAAAGAAGCCGCCTGAATGCAACCTGTAGAGGACACAATGAGCAGGGAGGCGCTGCAGTGAAATGATATAGAAAAGCATTTCTATTATTGAGAAATGGCTTGATAAAACTTGCTCAAAAACAAAAATATACTCCAAAATAAAACCTAAATTAATCCAGGTGCCTTTTTCCAATATTTGCAAAAAAATGTGGTTATGATACTTAGATGTTTGTGTGACATAATACTAGAAAACATGCCACAAATATTAAGAACGAACATTGACCTTAGTGTGACCTGATGCCCAGTTAAACTGTAGCTTAATTGTATTGGTAATAGAATGCACACTTGCACATGTAATCATCATCTGTGTCTTATGGTTTATATTTAACTCACCTGATGGTAAAAGTTACAGCAGTAAAGACAACAGGCAAGATAAGGTACCATTCCCAATAAATACAGAATAAGCAACCACTAGAGGTCAGCAAACAGCTGAGTGGGGGGCCATGACCACACACCCAACCCCGCCCAACACTGAATTTTTTGGCTTCATCCAGCTATTTGTAACAAGTGTCTCCCGAAACTCTCCTTTCGAAGCAATCAGGAGGAGTCATACTGGTTTACTCCCACCTTTCAAATCAATCCCAAAAGTCAATCAACAACCACAAGCACGTTCCAAAATGCCCTAGCCACTGTACATTTTACACTTATAAAGAGAAAGATTTGTGGAATTAAACTTACATTTTAAAAATATTAGCCGGTTACATTGCTGAGACTTATGTACTTAGCATTTGGCTGTTGGGCCAAGCTTTTATTACTATAATCATAACTCACTTATCCCTCAGCTGACTGCCCTGAGTGCTTCCCTCAGTCATTGCCTTCATCTTTAACTTCCCCCATTAGTAGAATGTTTTGGAAAGAGTAGCGCGCTGCTGTCCCCCCACTGTGCTGACTCGCTGAAACTTGACCCCTGTGTCACCTCTCTGTTCCCCCTGTAAACACTCCGGGTTTACACAACACGGCAATCTGATCCTGAGGTAAAAGCGTCCGTGTGCGCAACGTCTTGAGCTACAGATAGCGGCGTTGGACGCTCGGCTTGGAGAAGATAAAACAGAAAGGTACACGACTCTTGACACGCGTTGAGAGGAAATGAAGGTGCAGGCAGGCTTACCGGGGTCTGTGGAAAGACAAAACTATGCACCAAATGATCTACCGTAATCCATCCAATTACTTTTAATTAAGAGTATTAGAACGTTTTTTTAGAGTATTAGAACGTTTTTTTAATCTATTAAAAAAAAAAAACACTGCAACTACTCAACAACTGCATTGGCCTGTGTGGTCTTTTGTCTGCTGTGTGTGTGTGTGTGTGTGTGTGTGTGTGTGTGTGCGTGTGTGTTTGTTCACAGGCCGATCAAACTGGTCCTGAACCAACTGTCAGCAGGCCTCCGCCGGGCTGTGTGCAACACAAAGCGGTCACGTGAAGCTCTCATATGATGCAACAAAGAAGCCCAACTGCCACTCTACACATCAGAATAAAGTCCACTGACTCTGGTCTGCTTTGACGCAACTAACCGAGGGCAGATGCCCTCTGTTCTGCGGCTGTGAAACCACCAGCACCCATCTACCCTTCGGTCCAACTTGATGGGGAGACGTCTCCACTGGGTACCGGCCTACACCCGGAAGTCCCGTACGAATACCGCGTCGGGTTCTGCCGGTGGCTTCGCGTTCCACCGTACACCCACGTGACACACTGGACTACGTTACGTTACAGCCGTCACGACACCTTTAAACAACACGTAAAACCTGGCTAACGGTTATCTGCAGTCCGTCAACGAGACGCGGACGCTTTTAAGTTACTTCCGCAAAACACTCACCCAAATCTGCAAACCAGGCGATGATGAGCGCCGCAAAAGCTTGAGAGAGTTTCATCCTTTTAGGGCAAATGTGCTCTTTCTTCGCTTTGGCCCCCGTAGTGGAGAGATTAAAGCCCGTGGAGGTGGTCTTGCGTCGGGCTGCACTTGCCTGGACGGATCGTTTGCTGAAAGTGTTGTGCGGTCCCCGCTGCTCTTCTTCCTGTTGATGTTCACGTTGCCCCGCCGTGTGACTTCGACCCACAGGCAGGAGTTGTTTCGCGGATACGGCTAGAGCACGTCCCGCTAAGAGAGACCATCGATGGATGCGGTAGGATGTCGGTCACAGATACGAGCGACTGAATAAACTAAAGGTCTGGTCATGTGACCTGGCGGAGCTTAGCAACGCAATCACGTGACGTCACGTGAGACCACGCACTCCTTTTTACTTGAGCGCGGTTCGAAGCAGAGCGAATCAACTAATAGTTTAATGGTCCATCAACTAAAGCTAAATGTAAATGTGAATACAGATTCTGTCCCGTGTAAGGCCTACGGTCTTACATGGATGGGCAACTAATGAGAAAAATAAGTTAACTTCCAGGAATAATATTTCAATTTTCCTTCCTGGAACCAAAACACCAAGAACTCAAACGCACAACACTATTTAAATACATGCCAGGCAAAATATCAGCTTCGTCTTATATCTTTCTATACGGGACTGTCACATGCAAGTGTCACACACACGTACTCTCCCTAAAGTGTGCAGGCTGCAAAGTGCATGAGATGTGGGCAGTCAGCTGACACCATCATCAATTCACGAGGGTGTGCTGAACTCAAGGAGGAACGCAATGGCTTCTTTAATGCTGCTGGCAGACTTATCAGGGCCCTGCTACATTCTCCCTGCATAGCTCCACCACGCTCCTTCACAAACACACACGTGTTGTTTTCCGGTCTTATAATCAGGAAAAAATGCCAAACCCCTACTTAGTCTTCATGATGTGTTTAAGCTAAAAATTCTTATCATACAAAAGCTGTAAATCCCCTTCCTTGATGGTGACATACCTAAAGTGTCCTTTCAGTTCCATCTTCCAGTATCCTGAGATATTTAAATCCTGTATTCCTCATTTCTATCAAAAGTGAAACTAGCATGAGCGCTTCAAAATCCTGTGTATGTTCAGACACTCGCATGTATTATTTTGGGCTGCGATACAAACTAGAAAAGGACAACAGTGTTCTCGTGTATATTAGACGTTCACATGAAAGTATTGGTCATGTTTTGATATTTGAATCACACGCCACATACAGTAGCGGTGTATTAAACTAACATCCTTGTTACTCATCATCTCAACTGCCCGTATTCTACAAGTATTCACTTTAACATTGTATTTTTACTAAAATTCCTCAGATTAGACTAAAGGACTTGTACACTGTCCTCATGATAAACTACGTAGCAGGCTCAAGCTGACAGAGGAAACAGAGCAGACCTGTTTATATATAAAAAAAAATAAAAAAAATCTAGCTGTTTATCTACAAATAATTCATTGAATCATTAAATATCCATTTATTCAGGTTCACTTTTCTCACTCTTACATAGAATACAATCTGATCTACAAAAAACCGTCAGCACATGACATTGGACATTTTGGTCAAAACATACAAGATACCCAAAGAAATACCCAAGTGGCGTGCCGGCCAGTCAATTAGCTTCTGTGTTACAAGCAATGAACCCCCCCTCCCACTCCAACCCAGACACATCTGGCCCACTTCATCCTGCTCTTAATCTCTTCAGCAGCTGTTTCTCTGCCCAATCAATTAACCAACCAATGGGGATCACACTCAGCAGTTTATGCAACCATTCAAAGTGAACGCCTTGAACAAAAAGAAAAAAAAAACCGAAAGAAATTCTTAAAACTCAAACAAACCAACTACGGTAGAAAATAAGTGATTTTAGAACAACGTTGTGGAGAAAGAAATAAAATCCAGATTCCAAGGAGGAAAAAAACTAATAACAGGAAAGTGCTAGTTATTTTTCATTTGAGTTTTGCATTAGCAGTTTTGTAAGTCCATCAAGAACCCGCGCCACCCTATAAAGACAACGCAGAGCGTCTTGCTCATCTCTCTGGAGCTCTGTGGCATCTGGACGCTGCGTCCAGGAGTGTGGATGGAGGGAAAAGACAGGCACCAGAGGAGAGTCTGGTGTCTGAAGGGCTGTAATGCTGTTTTAGGGGGCCAGCTGCACGCTTGCTTTGAGGAAAGCATGGCGGTTACAGTGGTATCCCTTCAGGCAACATAGTGGTACTGGTTGGGAGTCTCCTTGTCACGTTCCATGTAGTCTCTGTCTATGAGCGACTCGATCCGCTTCTTCAGATCACCCGGCTGTAGAGAGGGAAGCAAGTCGGACAGATGGTGATGAGCTCTGAGTGCGTGTGTGTGTTTGAAGAAAATCTAAATAGTGAGAATAGGACATCACCTTTACAGGGAACTTTAGCTGGTTGTAGAGCTCTGATACCAGAAGGTTGTGACTGAGGGTCTTCCTCATCTTCATGATGCGCACCACAGCGGCATCGATCTGGTACTGCCTGTCTTGAAACACACGCTCTGTGGTGCTTACCTGTTCCTCTACCTGTAAGGAAAATGTGTTTTAAAATGGTCAGCAACAAACCTTTTGCAAATGACAAAGTGGGTCAGGAGAGAAAGACATGTGGCAGTATGTTTACCGTTTCCTTCATCTGGATCTGGTTGATCTTTATACGGAACAGTTTGTGTTTAAAATCATTGTTGAAATTGAAACGGTCTCCGTCTTCCACGTCTTTTCCCCGAGGATTCTTGTTGAGGACGCGTGCTTTTCCGCAGGCCAGCGACTGCAGCGTGCGCCTGAGCTCTTCCTCCTCTGTGCAGGAGAGAGAGAGAGAGAGAGAGAGAGAAAAAAAGGGATGGATTGTGATACAGGACGTACCTCTTTGACAAAAGAGGCGTTGTACTACATATTCAAAGACGTGTCTAACCTATGCCAGTGGCAGCGCGAATCTCATCCATGCTGAATTCTTCTCCCTCATTGAACATCAGCAGCACAAGCGTCTGGAACAGAGAGACCTGCAGCTCCTTCTTGCCCTGCAGGATAAAATAGTCTACAATGACTCCATATCCTCAATGTTTCCCTCTCTCTCTCGTTAGGATGCAGCGTGCTCTCACCTCTTTGAACTCTGCCTTTAGCACAGCATGGCCCAGGGTGGGTTGCCACTGCAGCTTCCTCCCACTGTGCTTCCCCAAGTAGAACAGCTTGAAGACCTCCTGGAGTTTTACCATCTACCAAAACATAAAAGAGGTTGAAATGTGTACCTGTACTACCTTACGACCCGTCCGACCCGCTCACGGCGTCTGCGACGCGTCTCCTTTGTCTTCAGAGTCAGAACCAAACATAGATAATCAGCGGCCCGTTTTTCTGCTCCACATATCGGGAACAAACTCCCAGGAAGACTGAAGACTTTTCTGCTTGCGACTGCCTGTTCTTTTGCCTTATGTTTTGATGCTTTTAATGGTTTTATGTGAAGCACTTTGAACTGCTTTGCTGTTCAAATGTTCCGTACAAATGTTCTTGCTTGGCCATATCGCGGTCTGTTAAGGATACGTTTATGATAAGAGTTCATCAGGAAGACGACAATCAACACTTTCAATCCAAACTTTTACTCTCGATAATGTTTTTTTCAATAAATCCACCAACGTACAAAACAGCAGACTAAATAAATAAATCAACAAATTATTATTGTTTGAACAAAAGAGAATTATGCTTAAAAAAAGTCTGAAGCATAATGCTTACCTCTGGGGGCAAGTGGACCTCCATGGGTATGTACGAAGGCCAGTAGCCCATGGTGAGGATGTTGACAGTAAGTTCTATGTTGCTTGGCCCGCTCTGGTTCTGGATATACTGAGAAGAGATACGCATAGATGTACTGAGGAGGCCGCCCATTAGATCACAGCACAGTGGATTGTATCCAAATACTGTAAACATGGCATCCATATTTTAACGCAGAGACTGAAAGTACCTGTTTGAACTGGATCATGATATCTTTGGATAGTTCCATGTCCTTAAACATCCCCTCTAGTTTACTGGTAAATGCTGCTCCGCATTCTGGAGGGAGTCAAACACACAAAATATTACACACTCGCCTCACATGAACGCCCGAGAGAGACCACCTCAGATTGTTTTCAACTTTTACTACTTAGGATTGTAATTAATGCAATGAATGGATTTACTAACTCAACATAGAAGACTTTGGACCCACCATGTTTGAGCTTGGAGAGCATCGACTTTTCAGCGTCAACAGACGCGCTCTTACCGACCAGCAGACGCTTGGCCAAGTCCTTCTTATAAAAAGCTTCAAACACATCTTTCCCTGGAAGCAGACGACAACAGGCCTCAGCAGAGTGCAACTGGCGACACACACTGGTTGGGAACACTTGACACACGCCACATAGACCGTAATCAGCACCACTGACCGTGTATGAAGCGGAAGATGATCATTATCTTGTCCAGGATTCTCTCCAGCTCCTCCTCCGTGGCCTCTTTGTTCCCTGCTCTTAACTTTGAATCCACATATTTAGCTGGATAGAGGGCAGGGGGTGGGTAACCAAGAGAGCTGTTATCACATGCTGAAAGGAACTAAAGCCACATTACAAATGGTTTCGTGTCTGACTGAGCACAACCGCCATGGCGAGCCGTACGTTTGCCTGACTCACCGATGAGTTCAGCCGGTTTGTTGGGCCTCTTGTTGATAAAGGTCTCAAAGGCCTCTTTCATGGCATTGATGAACCCTTCACTCCGCGTGAAGCACATCTGTGCCACGTTGTCCATCTTGTCCTTAAAGTCCAGCAGGTCCTGCACCATGTCCTTGTCTTTCTCTGGAGTGCATACGATCTCCCCACCGAAGGACTGCAACCAGAGAAAGGTTTGGCAATGTCAGACACCTTTGTCTTAACGCTTTGTGTTGTGTGCATATGTTGATTGAGCTGTGTTTATACCTTAATGTAATCTCTCCAGAACTGCAGCAGAGTGGGGAGTCCTCCCTTCACCTTGCTGAAGAGCTGGTAGAGGAGGCCAAGCTCAGTCACTCGATTCTCATCCAGCAGGGTCCTCAGACCTTGCAATGTAATGGAAACCAAATCAAGGACACCACAAACTACAGCCTGAAAAACTACTACAGTGGAATCAACATGCTGGCACAGTATAAAGAAATTGATTTCACAAATGTAGTACATGTCGGCGCAAACAAACAAATACTTGAGCACTAATTAAATGTATTTTATCCAGACATACCTTTTTGTAGCATAGCAGTAATGTGTTCTCCTAAAAGCTGTTTCTCCACACAGTTGATAAGGGGTTTCCTGCAAAATAATGACAAGAAATGAGGAAATGTCTGCAAACGATGGAATGGACCCATCTATATCCGTCCTTTATTCAAGAAAACGCCTTCAATCTCCCTTCATGACCTTAATGCAAAGGAACATTTCTGGTAAATTTTCGGAAACTTATCATGGGAAGTTAAGCTGTGTCTATTTTGACTTGCAAAAGCATACAATAGGGAACTTAAATGTAGTTGAGAATAAGATTTATGCAAGCCTAGCGCATCTGGACCCTGGATGCAGCAAGTCGGGAACGTAGTAATAAACATGAAACGATGTGTTGTTTTTGCACGTCCTTTTCATTACCATTGATTACTTGGTAAACTGAAGCCATGTTCATTTGTATACAGTAGGCTAACCTTTTACAGCAGTGAGAGTAGGATGTACATCCACACAAGTATACCATCACCTTGATTATTCATGGCTGTTGGGGTCCATCATAAAGCGCAATTTAGGTGACTTGTATCATAAATAAAAGTAATTACTGCAAATGAAAGGATGAGCAATAAACACGTTATTCAAAACTATATTTTAAAGATTAATGCAGAGCAGAACATGCTGTTTTTCTTTGCTACTGATGTATCTAGCTATTGAAAACCCCCTTTTCTTTCCTCTCAACTTGTTGACGTAGACATGAAAGGATTCAAGGAAAACACTAAAACCAGAAGCTCGAGAAGCTCAATTCATTTTATATTTAGAAGTGGACTTTTTTGGCATTCATGCCTGCTTATGACAAAACCAAATGTTATTGTTTTATCATTGATTTGAAACTGATGGCATGGCTCTGCATGCTTACCCTTGAATAGTATATTATAGTACTACAAAGATTTATTTATTTACAGTTTCCCCTAGGTTTACAGCTCCGAGGGGAGGCGCTCATTTTATTCACTTTGTCCGTTATACGTCACAATACCATAACAACAATTAAAAACCAATTACTGAGTGCTCTGGTCGAGGTAGCTCATGATGCGATCATTCTCCTCTTCTAGCCGATGAGCCACATGGTGCAGGTACTCAGGCACCTGGACACAAACACACATCAATACAGATATAGATGAGCAGGACATCAATGTACAACTGGTAACTGATGATAGAAGGATTAATAGTCTCACATCTCTCTCTTGCGTCAGTCGCTGTCCCTCTGCTGCATACAGGCGATTGGTCTCAATCAGAAATCTCTCTTCAAAAGACTCTTTGTACACCTTAACATAAGTTAGACCGACGTCAACAGACAAATCCTCAGACTATTTACTACTGGTCAGCTCAGCACATTAATAAACAAGTGATCAGGTACCTGCAGGTCTGACAGCATGCCCAGAAGGCTTCTGATCAGACTACGGTCTACTGTCTCTCCATTTCGCTCGAGTTCAATCTGCTCCAAGATGCCATCCACTGTGCGCTTCTGAACCGCAGTGTCACTCACAATGTGGGTACGAAACAATTCCAATCCAGTGTCCCTGCAACGCAATTACAACATCAGCATCCTAGTGCAAGTACACCTTAACAAACACAGCAAGGTATAAACTGTAACTTTACCAGATGGACGGGAGGAGGGAGTTCTGAAGCACATAGGTACGATCCAGGAAGAGAAAGATACTTCGGATCATTATCTATAAAGAGAGAAGGACAAAAAAAACAGGTTTAAAGGAAATCCTTGTACAAGTGAACATTTGATGTGCATACATGTCAAACGTCACACTTACCGTTTGCCTGCAGTGATCCTGCCAGCAGCGATTCATTCGCTTGAGGAAGGAAAGATTGTCCAAAGACTCTGTGAGCTCAAAGTTAAGGAAGAATCTTTCAATCAATTATGTCACTGAACCAAAAACGTGACTGACCGTACATGACAGTTTGACTAGGAAGCATGAATAAAATAAAACCAATTTTCTTGAATGTACCGGGTCATTTTAGAACAAATACATCTATGTACAAGTCCATAGAGTATAAAGACATCTATTAAGCAACTTGGGGAAATGAAAAAAGTTAAACAATTCAATTGTGTATAATTTGAGGCAAGACAAGACAAGAGACACAGGATTTCTAAAAATGAAGTTTAAAGCTGCAGTGTTACCCCAACCATTTTAACAGCCCCCCCCCCCCCCGAAAGAATGTGCAATTTAAAAAAAAGTGATATATATTTTTTGTTGTTGTCGTTATTTTTCCACCCAGGGCAGTTCCACGACCGAGGACAAACTGGAAAACCTGCCTTCTCTCGCTATCATCAATGGGCTCCTCGATGTGAGTAAAGGCAAGATTCAGTTGAAGGTAATACAACAACATCCTATACACAGCTGATGTTCCTGATAACGTGGTGTTGCAAAAAAAAGGATATTCTCTGAACTGTTTGATCTGGGCCTGCACATGATCTTCACAGACCTGCCGTAGCTGCTTGTATAGCGTGGGGGAGACTTTATACGAACAGAGGTTTTCTACCGCCTGAGAGAGAGAGAGAGAGACAGAGAGAGAGAGACTTGGTTTACTAGGATTAGACTGCTGTTTTAACACATTATAACTCATGAAAGGAGAGATGCTGTGCACAATGTGATAGATTACATCCAAATTGTTCTGGAGAAATCAGCTAACCTGATAGAGCTCCTCCAGATTGTACTTGATGGAGGTGCTGTTCTGGATGGCACTGACTGCATCTCGTAGCTTCAGCCATGTGTCCTCGGTATAGTTCTCGGCTAATTTTGGCCTGTCTGTTACAAAAAGAAAAAAAAATGTTAATTCATACACATTGGGTAATACAGCCGAACTCATGAATGCAAATCAAACAATATCAGCAATTGTAAAGAACATAGGTTGAGATTTGGAAACAATCAGTTCTTATAGTTTATGCTGCAGTGCCATTTTTCTAATGGAGTCTGTATGTTGTGAAAAAAAGAAATAAGTGACTAAATGTCATTTTTTTATTTACTCCTCACAAACATCTGCAATGGGAATTAATTAATATATCAGAGTTACAAATACAAAGAGATACAACACAATCTTAATTACATGATCATATTGGAATAACATTGCTTTGGTAACTTTAGGAAGATGTTCATTTATATTAATTTAGGATTCTAGATTTGCCAGAAATCAAAAATCAATTACCTGTTGAACACTATAAACTTATAATCTTATGTATGAACACCGAATCCGTGAAATGGAAAAAAGTGTTACCCAGCGATGTGGTGCGTACATACAGTGTTATCCGCCAGTAAGTAGGCTACTGAACCAAATGTGTTTGATTAAGACAAGAAAAACAAGTTGTGAACACCATTTAAATCATCACGCCTCATTAAATCAATGCATCATGGAGCAAAAAAACAGCTAACTCGCCATGACGCAACGCTGCGATTACAAACAAAAGCCCAGTTTGGAGCTGACATGTGCTAATGATCAGTAAGGTGTGGGGTCAACAAATCAACTTTTATAACAGGATAATGTCCCAGTTAACTCATCAGTCTTATTCAGAAAAATCGCTGAAACTGATGCAGTTTAATAACGAGTAGGAAAACGATCAGACATCAACGTTACCTTTGAAATTTTTGATCACTAATTTCTTTGAAGCGCCACTTTTGCTTGAGGCCACGGCGGAGGTCCTGGCCATCCCGTTGGTGTTGTGCTCCGTTATAGCGGAGAAGCTGGCTCTCTTGTCCTGTCGGGTGTCTTCTGCCATTATCAGATTAGCGCGTGGGCTTAACGCGGTATGGTCCAAGTTACTGCAACGTTAGATTGTTTCACTCGCCTGTTTATTTACTGTCAGCGACACAAACTGTTGGGCCGGTTGGTCTTTGGCAGACAGGACAGGCAGTCTCGCTGTATGTAATACACAGGTACCGATAAACGCTGACTAACGTTGGGTTGATCAATAAGAAAACATAACTAGTCAGTAAACAGATAGCTAGCTAACAGTGTGTTATCTGAAACTGCAGCACACTTTAGCTAACAGCTCTCGTCTTCACCACAACACTAGCTTTAGCTTTTTGAGGCTAGTCCCCGCCAGCCTCGACTACTTACAGATTTCAAACAGTTCTATTATTGCATTTGGCAGAAGCATACGCGCGCGTAAAAGCGACATAGTTATCGTTGATATAACAGACCCATATTAAATGTGTCTTTCTTTACCCACTAAACTAGCTAGCTAGCACAACAAAATGGCTTTTCTTGGACAGTTCAGTTGAACAGGTGCATCCTGGGTGAAAAGCGGCCGAGGTGCGTTCATCACAATTTGAACTTTCAGCGTCAGTAACAGTTTTTAAAAAAAAACAGAATTTTAAAAACAGACATGCCAGGGAAACTACAGGTGGATTAAAATCAATGTTGTTTTTTCCCATTAAGTGTCATAGTGAGCTATTTCTGTGAGTTAGTACATACAATACCAGCACCTCCCTTGTGGGATACAATCAATACTGTTGTTTAACGCACATGTAGTGTCAACAAAGTGTCTCTTGTGAAATATGTCTGGCCTCAGCACTATCTAATATCTGCTCTTGCAACACATATACACGTTATATTAGGTCAGTACAAAATGTGTTAAGAAAGCTAACAACTTTGTTCTGGTTCTTTAACGCATCCTAATATCACCTGCAACCAGCAGGAGTTTCGTGCAAATGGGTGGCGTTTAATATACTGGAAAAGGGAGACCTAACGCTACCATTCAAGCTTTATTTACCACTTGTTGGTATGGTGCCGACCCGAGCACCATGGCCATATTAATGTTAGAAAGTACATATATGTCTTGGCGGTTGTTTCTAGAGTAGTGAGGCTCGCCTGCTAGTGGTGAAGCGGCCTGCCGTCCTGTGCGCTGTCTGCAGCGGTAAGTATGCTTGCGCCGACAGAGAAACTAGGGTGTGAGTTAGTGCGCAGAGTCTTTGACAGAGCATCATCTCAAGAAAGAGGAGGCCGGTTGGAAACAATGCCCCTTTCCTTCGGATATTCGCTTCGTGAGACATATGAGCAGTGACTGCTTTCTATGACCACATTGGAAATCTAATATCTCAGTGGGATTAGCTTGTTAGCATTGGCATTACTGGTCTATTCAAGCTAACGGTAGCTTAGCTAGCTGACCCAGAAGCTAACAAGTATAAGCAATTTAAATCTGAACACGAGTTCTTCGCAGACCCACATACCTTCTACTACGAGTAAATGGTTCTACCACCAGTCGGCCAGTGTTAACCAGGTCACATTGTTGAGCTAACGTTAGCTACTGGGTGTAGCCTTTAGCAAGCTAGCGTTAATGTCTTCAGCTGTCACTACTTTTCAATGGGAGAGTATGTTGGTTAATGATCTCAACAATTGTTGAAAATGAACTAAAACTTGACTCAACATGAATACGAGTCAAGAAATAAGACTTACTTAGCTTCACGACATTACTCGATGGTTTTTTCAAAGGATATATATGAGCTAACAATACCTGGGAAGGAGCGAAGTAACCGAAACAGGGCAGACTTAAAGGTAGCTTCAACATTTATGTCTAAGAATACAGACTCTCATTCATATTGATATTGCTATTTACATATATGACTTTGGGAGCTCGGCCATAAGTAGTATTTTTATAAACGTATCACCAACTCAAAGTGCCCAACCCTTGAGGAGAGAACATGACTAGACAGACACAGTTACTGTCAATGATTTCTCTGATCTATGAAATATCCGAAGATATCTGCTTTTTTTACTTAGAATCCAGGATAATGTTTTGCAACAGAAACACCATATATCTTGTAGATATAAACAATGGGATTTTTAATTTCTACTCCTGTTTGTGGTTCATCCAAGGTGAATCAGTCCAATTAACCAAAATCACGTCCCCTGTGAACTAGGGACACGCCTGTCCCTGTTATTTCTGTATAATTAATATTTAGCACTATATGGTCAGTATAAGGGTTTGAATTGTATGCAGATTTACAGATTGATTTGATGATGTCTATCTTTTTTGCATCCTCTAGTGTAGATGCCTTGGCTGAGATGAGTGTGAAGGCTTTTGAGCTTGTCCCCGCTGTGGAGCGAGATCTCCTCATGGGCGACAAGGCTCGCATCAACATCGAGTGCATCGAATGCTGTGGAAAACACCTGTACTTGGGCACCAATGACTGCTTCATCCACCACTTCCTGCTCGACGAGGTCACTTCCCCCAAAGGGAAACTGAGTTACTCTGCTCAGAAGCTCCTGCACAAATATCTGGGCCTCAAGAAACCAGTTGCTGAGCTGCGTGCCGCCTCCGCTTTGGAGCGTCTGATAGTGCTTTGTGATGGAATAGTGTTCCTGGTTGACATGGTGACTCTGGAGACCGTGCCCTCGGCGGCAGGAGGTGGAGCCAAGATCCGAGGTGTGACCGCATTCTGCATCAACGAAAACCCTGTAAACGGCGACCCGTTCTGTGTGGAAATGGGTGTGCTTTCCTCCAAGCGCCGTACGGTGCAGATCTACATGGTGCATGAGGACAGAGTGCAGCTGGTCAAAGAGGTGACCACCCCTGAGCAGCCCTGTGCCGTCAGTGTTGATGGTTACTTCTTGTGCGTGGCCCTTGCTACACAGTACATGATTCTGAACTACAACACAGGAGCCTCCCAAGACCTCTTCCCTTACAACAGTGAAAGGAGGACACCTATTGTGAAGCGGATCGGCAGGGAGGAGTTCCTCTTAGCAGCACCTGGTGGTCTGGGTAAGTACCTGTTCAGTACCGTTGCCACTGAATTTGGTTTCTTCGGATATAAAAAGGTGTGCATTTCACTCAGAATGGACACGTCTACATTCAAGATGACCTTTTAATCTATGATATTTGATTGTTAATTGGTACATATTTCGCCATTTATCAATGTCCAGATCGTGTTTATTGATTGGGTATATTATGAGTTGTTTTTCTTATACTGCTGGGAAGTAGTGGTGGCACAAATGTCCATAAATTAATTTACTCAATACGTATTTGTTGGTCTTATTCAATCTATTGATGATCCATCGTCTTTTACCTTGATGAGTGAAGAATATACTAAATTGAACCACTGCTGTATTCAAAATGTTGTTACTTCTCCACACAGTGGTTGCAATTCCTAACTTGTTTTTATATACAGCATTTATTTTTCCAATTGCTCTATTAGAATTTCTTGACTCGAGTGCTCGATGAACTAGTTCGGTTTATCTGCTATTTGTCTAAAATGGTCCCCTTCCTTTCACAGGAATGTTTGCCAATGCAGAAGGGGTGTCTCAGCGGGCTCCAGTCAACTGGTCAGAGAGCGTGATTGGTGCCGCTGTGTGTTTTCCGTACGTGGTTGCTTTGGACGAAAGCTTCATCACCATCCACAGCATGTTGGACCAACAGCTAAAACAAACCCTTTCATTCAGGGATGGACACATTCTGCAAGACTTTGAAGGTATCTTTACATATTGCTTTCCCACGCATTTTTAACGTATGTCATGGAACCCAATATTTATCAATAGATAGATATATTATGGCAGTGAATTTTTGATTGCTGTTCATGCATTTTCCCTGATTTTATTTAGGCTGCAATGCAGTCAATGGTCATTCTGTCTTCTAAATTTTTAATAATAGTTTCAATAAAAAAGCCAGTTTAACAAGAATTAAAACTGCAAATAGACTAAAGGACTCGTTATTAGAAGGATAAATCAATACAATTATGTGAAAATAACAAACAACAGTTTTTATAGTTGAAAGCAAGTCAATACATCCTGCCAAGCGTCCTGCCTCCTGCATGTGTACTCATTATTTGTAATATTAAAACTCTTATTAAACTTTTTTTCATTCGTTTATGTGTGTGTATTGTAACCGTAATGACCAGTGAGTATCTGAGTTTATTTGTGCAGACTTAAGCTGTCCGGCCGAGCTGTCAATTGCTCTTTTTTTAATGCCCACAGCTGAGGTTTTTAATTTTAATTTTAATTTTGTTAACGAAAGTGCTTCTCTAATGTCAGACATTATAGTTACTTGCCATTTTTATTTCCATTAATATTATTGTACTGTGTAAATCGCATGCCATTAAGCTTCCTTGTTGCCCATGGATGTGTAAAAAAAGGAATTGGGGAAACGTGTCTGTTATTCAGTAGCCTAGGTAAGGAATGAGTCTCAGCCTTGGCCGGATGGACCGTAATTCTAAAACCTTTTTTAGGTGGTCTTTTAGGGAGTCCCAATGAATCTGAAGCATGAGCTTCCTGTTACAGATAGTTCAGTTCAACAACTGATAAGCAAGAGAAACGTTACAGACGCAGTTATCTCCCCGCAGAGCTAGAGAAGTTTTGAAAGTGTAGATCGCAGAATTAGGAAAATAACTAGTCTGTTGTATACCAAAAAACATATACAAAATACAAATCACATTTGTGGCTGTGTGCGAGTGTTGAAGTCCTGAGTGTGTGTGTGTCTTTAGGAAAGGTCATTCTGGCTTCCACTAAGGCCGTGTATATCCTGGTGCCGCTGCCCCTGGAGAGACAGATCCAGGACCTACTGGCCGGTCACAGAGTGGAGGAGGCGCTCCTCCTCACAGAGGGAGCGCAGCAAAATATTCCCAAAGAAAAGTTCCAGGTAACAGACATGTTTGTTTTTAAATAAATAGCTGAATTGTGTTAATTTGTCCAAAGTCTGTGATAACTTGATAACTTACACATATTTGAACATAAACTATTGCATCATTGTCAGGATGTTTCTCGACTAAACACAAAGCACCTCGTATATTCTGTCTGCATCTATAGATTTTGCATAAAAGAATCCTGCAGCAGGCCGGTTTCATCCAGTTTGGCCAACTTCAGTTTCTAGAAGCAAAAGAACACTTCAGGTAAGCGTTTGGTGTTACTTTGTTTGTTAACTGTCAACAAAGTAACTAATATTTGACCACTCTTTTGAAATGATTGATATTAAAAGAAATGTTGTGCAGCTACGAGGTGTCGTTTGCATTCCAATCTTGTCTCCGTCCTCTAGTCTTTGGCTTTTAGCTCTTGATCGCTTTGTGCATTTCTTTTGCTACCTTTTTATATTTGTAGGAAGGGCCAGCTGGACGTGCGGGAGTTGATATCTCTTTACCCGCTGCTGCTGCCAGCTTCCTCTCCGTTCACACGCTGCCACCCGCCCCTCCATGAGTTTGCAGATCTCAACCACTTGGCACAGGGCGACCAGGACAAAGTGCTGCGCTGCAAGAAATTCCTCATCAGTTATCTGGGAGAGGTGAACAGAGTCAAAGAAATTGATTTATTCACAAATGTTGCAGCAGTTTCTATATATATTACATCATTTTTTTTGTTATTTTTAAATGTAGGTACGAAGCACAGAGACGGCTAACGGCTGTGGAGAGGACGTGGACACGGCGCTGCTGAAGCTGTATGCTGAACAGGATCATGACAGCCTCCTAGACCTGCTGGCTTCAGACAACGCCTGCCTGCTAGCAGACAGCGTCCCATGGCTGGAGAAATATAACAAGTCGGTATACTGTCAGTTTGGGTTTTGGGCCAAGGCTTTTTAAAGTATTTTTCATAAACACATTTCATGTTTTCAGGAGCCTTAAATGTTAAATTGTTTCTCTCTATTTGATGGTGTCAAATTCTTACAGCTAGTGACCCTTTGTGAATCAATTTAATTTTTATAGAGACAGAATGAGGGAGGGCTTTGTTTGGTAAATACACACTGTTGGTTACCAGCCTTGTAAAGCTTTAATACCGTGTCTAGTTTAGTTGTGCCAATTTAAATACCGTATTTTCGCGACTATAAGGCGCACAAATTTGGTATTTAAAAACGACGGTGCGCCTTATAATCCGGAGCGCCATATATATGGATCAATTGGTTGATTCATACTGGTTAACGAGGATCCATTGGAGGGAAAGTCTGGTGCTAGCAGCCGCGGTAATTCCAGCTCCAATAGCGTAAATTAAAGCTGCTGTAGTTAAAAAGCTCGTAGTTGGATGTCGGGATCGAGCTGACGGTCCGCGAGGCGCCACCGTCTGTTCGAGCGCTGCCTCTAGGTGCAAGATGCACGAAAGCATTTGCCAAGAATGTTTTCATTAATCAAGAACGAAAGTTGGAGGTTCAGAGATATTGTTAATATCCACATTAACGTTTGAACAACGTTACCATGGGAGTGAACGCTTAATAACGTTTGATTTAGCACAGCCCGATCTAGTGGATGCATAACGCAGCCCCAGTCAAACGTTTTACTGCAGTATCTTCTATTCTATGCGCCTTATAATCCGGTGCGCCCTATATAGGAAAATATTTCTAAAATAGGCAATTCATTGAAGGTGCGCCTTATAGTTGCGAAAATACGGTACATTGTAAAAAAAAAGCCGATGTTTTGCTTCATTTTGTCTTTTCCACCTTCCCGTAGATATTTCGCACTTGGTCTGCTCTATCGCTGTAACGGTCAGGATTCAGCAGCACTTCAAGTACAAACTCCTTAATTTTGTCACCAAAGCATTGGCACCAACACAAATCTTTGAGGAATTTTCATATCGCCTTTTTATTTTTTCTGTCAGCTGTGGATTCGGGTTGCAGATGGGGATCTGCAGGACTCCACCAGGTCTGACCTTTACGAGTACATTGTGGACGTTCTCTGCTCCTGCTCCACCCTGGACCTTGTGTGGAAGTACGCAGACTGGGCCTTACGGAAGGATCCCACCGTAGGTTACCAGAACTTCAAATTATATAAACAATTCCAACTGTTCTCTCAAGAAGATGCTGGTTCAATTGTAAACCCGGGGAACGAATTTGTCTTTCTTCTAAATTTCAATCATTGTTTCAATAAAAAAACCTGTTGAGTAACAAAAAATAACTGCAAATGGACTAAAGGACTTATTAGAAGGATAAAACCCTACAATTATGTGAAAAATAACATATAAACACAACACAATTTTAATTAACCTTTTTTATAGTTTAAAGCGAGTCAAAATTTCCCACAATGCTCATTGCATTGATTGAAGTGCTTAAAACATTTACGATGGAAGGAAAGACCGCTATAATAAGTTCGTATTGACCTCCCTCATATGCCTGCATACCTCTCCATCATTGCATGGCGTATCTTCATATTCTGCATTCTTTCTCCTTCATTTTACGTCATATGGTTTTTTCTTTCTTTTTTTGTCCATAGATGGGTGTGCACATCTTTACCAAGAGGCCTGCCAGTAAAGAGCTTCCACAACTCAAGCCTGATGATGTAATCTCTTACCTGGGAGAGCACAGCCAGGCGCTGCTTCTCTACCTGGAGTACCTGGTGCTAGAGAGACAGATAAAGGTACAATGAAAAGCCTTTGTGGTGAGAGAGAACCGGGAGACTCATTCAGATAATGATGTCAACAAGTGGCCTTTACCGTTGAAGTGTCCTGAATTAAGTTACTCTTTAACAATACAGTTACATGGACTGCAACAAACTCACTATTGAACCCATCCTAGAAAATATAGCTCCTCACAGGGCAGTATTTAGCAGGTTTTTTTTTTAACTTTCTCCTGAAATCCTGACCTGGGAGCCCTTTCTATGTGTATTTGCACCTACAGTTTCTCTCTGGCTTCTCCTAAGAAGTCTGCCACCTAAGTACACAAGAAAACAACCAGAGACAGGTTTTTTTTAACTGGTTTTAAGAAGCAAAAGACAAATCCAATTAGAGCATTGCTCCATTTCAGATTCCCACTGAAAAGCTAGCCATTAAAACCACTGACCGATGTACTTGGACACTCCTCCGTCAGTAGATTTCAACCTCAAAAATTGACATTCTTTGTGATGTTTTTCTTTCATTTAGTTTTAAGACCATTTAAAAAAACAAATCTGAAAAATGCTCCTCAATCAAGCAGAATTCAGAAATTTGCACTCAATGTTAACGTGAAGTCTCTCTGTTTGTGGATACAGAAGGAGAAGTTCCACACTCACCTGGCCATGTTGTACCTGGAGAAGGTCTTGTCCCTGTTGTCGATGTCACCAACAGACAAAGAGAAGATCTCCAGCTCAAGAGAGATGCTCCAGGCGCTGCTCAGGGGGTCCAACCTTTACCATGCAAAGTCTCTTTTGGGTGAGTCGGAGGTTGGAACTACATTTTGATATTTTACTCAAACATGGAGATCAAAATTCAGGTTCTTGACTCTTAATGTTTCAAGTTCTCCTGCTCTGTTCAGGTAAGATGGAGAACTGTGAACAACTGCTGCTGGAGCGTGCCACACTACATGGGAGGCTGGAGGAGCACGATAAAGCGCTGCATCTATTGGTGCACGAGCTCAGAGACTTCCCGTCTGCAGAGGCCTACTGTGTGTGGGCCTCTGCTAGTCGGGATTTGGCGTACCGACAGCAGCTATTCCACCTGCTCTTGGGGATTTACCTCGACGGAAACCCCGCGGGTAAACCCCAGGCTCCAGCAGGAAGTGGAGAGCTGGCGATGGCAGCAGTGGACCTCCTGAATCGGCACGGCGAGGTGTTTGATGCCGTGCGCGTCCTGCGCATGCTCCCTGAGGGCTGGTCGCTCCAGCTGCTGCGGCCCTTCCTGGGTCGGGCCATCAGGGCCAGTGTGCACGCCAGCCGCACCTCCCAGATTGCTGTGGGGCTGGCGCACTCTGAAAACCTTCAACTGCTGCATGACAGGGTGAGGAACGCATGACACGACTCAAAAACATTACTTCAACAAATTATTGAGATGAGCAAATACTTTCTTCTTCCTCCGACTACTATACTTTAGTGAGTTGTGTTACGTGGTAGGACACCATCATTTATCAGATGTTTGTTATTGAAGCAAAGGGAGTATTGGTTTCACAAAAGTTGTCGCAGTAATACTGACAATATCAACATAAATGTCTACCTCTTCTAAAAACTCTCTCAAATCTTCTTAAATTGAATAAAGCAATGAAATAATAACTGAACTTAATATAGTTGCATCATATGTAAGATGATTAATTTTTCCTGTTTTTTGTTGCATTTCTCTCCTCAGTTGAAAGACCGTAAGAAACCAATCTTTGTGTCAGAGAAGAAAGGATGCCACCTCTGCCACAACACCTTCAGTGAGCCAGACGTGGTGTGTCTGCCAGGTGGAGTGCCTGTCCACACCCACTGTGTGGCCCAGAGAGTAAGAGACTCTCCCACAAAGAGACAGTTAACTAATAGCAGTAACCACACGTGATACTTTTGGCACCAAACAAAAGCAGGACCCGCTTGTGGGGACTGAGGACTATGGGGAGAACAAAAAGCCCACAACACCCTTTGCCATAGTGGTGTGCTAAGGGAGCTGATGAGAACACACAGACTGCAAGTTATTCCACTATCGGGGCTGCACTGGCTTGTAAGATGATGACTCTATTTTTTGCAACTTACAATCTGGACACGGTGCATTTGCATTGCTTCCTCCCTGATTTAGGTGGTGATAATTTGCACATGAAGCAGTGAAGTGAGTTGCGATTTCAAGTGGTTACTGAAGACGTGTTTTAATGGCAGGTGTGAAATGACAAATTTGGAGCTTTCCTCTATTGATCGTGTCACCATCGACGCATGTCACTGCCAGGCTTGAAGCAGGATTAAGAAACGACAGCTTAGTCACATCCGGCCCCCGTTACCCCATTTACCAACAGAGAATTTATTTAGAGACAGGCTCCTATGCTTTTTTTAAATGGGTTGTGCCGATCATCACCTCTGCTTCAACAGTTTTTAAACCAGAACTTGAGAAACTGCTTGAGCTAATGAACACATATTCGAGACCTGCTGCAAATATTGTCAAAGCATGCAACGTAATACAACTTACAGTTCTGATCTCATCACCTCCTCATACGGCTATTGTATTTATATTGTCCTAACTTGCACATTGCGATGTTGGGCTTTAATGTGAAATACTACAAATATTCATCATTACTGATGGAATATGAGTCGTTATTTGTCTGTCTTTTACTCTGTGGGATGTGCACTCACTGCTGCTTTAGTTTCCCCTCGGCCATCAGGGCACAGAATGTTTTACTCACAGCAATTCAGTTCAACATTTTGATCCAAACTTATTTTTCGCAGCTGGAAACTGTTGTCTGTGGAGCAATATCGGTGTAAGACACTACATGAAGTCCCACATTGCTCCTCTGTACCTGGGGATTCAATCCTCAAACTGCATCAAGGACCAATCACGCTGACTCTAAAACTTCCAATTTTTCTTTGAATTTTTGAATTTTTAATCCTGTTGACACAAAACAAATGGCATTTAGTGGCAATTTAATTTATAGTTGGAGGGCCAATGTAGTTTATTTTAATTTCGTAATACAATTTGACATCAGGACGGGCGCTCAGGCCATTTTCAATTTGAACTTGGGTGTTTTCTTTCAAAGTTAACACATTGTGAGACATGAGTAACTTGGCTGTAGAAGTATTTTACCACAAGCTGGCATCAATGTGTAAAATGTTTAAAATAAACTACAGTTGGAACATGATGGAAAAAAATATTACTGTATTTGTTATCACTATTCTAAATGCCCTTAAATACCCTTTTTAAATTGTGGTTTAATAAAAATAAGTGCTTCCTTCAGGTTGCAATTATAATATGAGGCAACAGTAGAAAGATATTTTGACAGTGTATAGGACTAGCATGAAAACCTTCCAGTTTCCAGTATATATGGAAAAAGAGCATGGCATTCCTAACAAGCTTGGCCAATATCTGTCAGAAAAAGGCATTATATTGCATTGCACCATAAGCCTTGCTTTTTTTTTATTAAATTGCATTTCCAGGAACAACACCTTAGCTCTCATAACAGCCAGAGTTTTATCTTTAATTCCCACATCATGACATCTTTCTCAAAATAGTTATTTCATGTAGAACTCCTTAAATTGACGGACCACCGGTTTGTCCTTTAGTGCTTTCCAAAAGTCTGGTATGAGTAGCTATACAAAGTGCAGCAATTGTGTTGACATGCAACAATCAGGGACATATCCCCAAATGTGAGCTTGATGGGAAGCTTTGCTAAAAATATTTCATAACAGAAATGGAAAAACATGGTTCTGTAACGCTGCTTAAATCCTCTCTCCTCCTATCTCTCATCCAACACCTGTCTCTCATCCTAGAAGTGTGCCACTGTCAGCTTCTTGCTAAAGATGCTCACTCAGATTGATTTTGACCATTTGACAACAACTAAACCTCTATACTGTTGTGTTTGTTTCTCCGATGCCTGTGATATCTATGCTAGCCTTCTATAACTGCAACACATCTCTGTGAGGGAACTCTGTGCAAACATGGGACTATTTTTCTAACATGGAGATCTGAATGTTGTAGATTCTGTTGACTTGACTCACTTTCCATGGTGGGAATTCACATCTGATGCACAAATCAACAGTTTTGGTGTAGCTTGCTTGAAAGGCCTCCTAACCATGACTTTAAATTTCAAACATTACATTTGTGTAAAAAAAATACTATTGTATTTTATAATTATATGTATATACTGCATTTGTACTTGTTTGTTGCTTTCTAAATCAATGCCACTGTGGATGGTGTACAAACTGTAAATCCGTCCCATTTTAATAAACATGAAACTACTATATATCTGTGTCTCAATTTCACATTTCTTAATTTCTGTTTGTTGATCAAAGAATAATCATGGATATTAGTAAAAACAGACCAGGCTGCAGATATGTTGTAGTATTGAGGTGGCGGGGAAAAAGATTAAAGTGACCTTCATGTGCAAGAAGAAAACCAACACATCTGTACATAAAGATACCTCTATTGTGAAAGACCACACACAGGAAGTGACTTTCCGCCTACCGGAAGTTGAAGTAGCACTGCAGCGACCTTGTACAGGGCATGCTGTCCACAACAGTTTTTATTAGTTTGCCATCGTAAAATGCTGGCATAAATAGCACATGCAAAGTGGCCGTTCGGTGTTTAGAGTGTCCTTCTCAGCGATAACATGTTTTCTTTCATCAAAGTCGCAGTCGGTGGATTGGGAGGCATCTGTCGAGCACACGGTCACCAACAAGGTACACCACGTAGCTAGCGGGGACGTAAAATGACGTCCAGCGTCAACAGTTAACGTTAAGTTAGCTCATAATGTGACTCTTAAAGTCTTTGAGATATATGTATTGGTTTGTTTTAGCATGGGCTGTGCACATTTGCTGTTTCGTTAAAGACCAGTGACGAAATTAAAGTTGTTTTTTTTATCCTGGATTAATGCTACATTGTCACATGTTAACACAAGTAAGTCAGTCTGCACACTATAATGCAGTTTGATTCCGCACACAATTATAAAATAGGCTTCCCCTTTTACTGAGGCAAAAGTACAGCAGAAAAAGATGAATAAGACCACTGTTTCAATTTTTAAATTGATTTAAACTGATATCTGACAATAACTCTTGAAGATGCATTTGCTCAATTTCATACATTTATACTCCGAGGTATGATTTTAGCAGGTTTACATGACGGTTGTTTATTCTGCTGTTTGTTCCACAGGTCCTCTACACAGCCACTTGAAAGTCCTGTTTGCCGGTCTGAAGACACTTGAAATGCCGCCAGACTACAGTGGTAATCATTCATTCTCTTCTCCATTTTTATATAAACACAGTACACGTGGGGGAAAAACATAGGCTTTGTTCGAGTAGACTTGTTTGCATGATGATGTTGTATGTCCATGTTCATGATTCCATACTCTTGTTTCTAAAGATGTGGTGCTGCCAGAGAAGCCTAAATTGAAGTTTATGAACAAGGTGCCCAATTTTAAGAAAGCAAAGAAAGAGATGAAGAAGCTTCGGGATATCCAAGGTCCAGCAAAGGCAGCAAATACCTTCACGACAGGAAAGTACGCTATTGTGGTCAGTACATTTTTGTTCACTTTCATTTTAGTTTAGTGACATCTAACAGCTGCTGGAAGCATCAATGTCTGTGAACAGAACGTTACATGTCATAGTCCAGCCCATGCCACGGTATGTCAGCTGGCTGGTAACGGCAATGGTTACATATTATCTGTAGAAACATTTCAAGTGACTTCCCTCTTTCTTTCTAATACTCAGGCCATGGGAGGGGGCTACCTTCACTGGGGTCACATAGAGATGATCCGTCTAACCGTCAACCGCAAGATGGATTCCCGGACGACATTTGCGCGCTGGCGCATCAACGGCCCATATAAGCCCATCACGCGTAAAGGTCTGGGTCAGCGCATGGGTGGGGGCAAGGGAGCCATCGACCACTATGTGACACCCATCCGTTACGGTCGATTAATTGTGGAAGTGGGAGGAAAGGTGGAGCTCGGGGAGGTTGAGCAAATCTTGATTGAAGTGGCAAAGAAGCTACCCTTCCCTGCTAAGGTGAGATGACTGATTTGAGAAAGATCCTTTAGAGGGTTAATTGACAAAAAAATAGCCCAATAATTCCTTGCATTGTGGTCTTCCTCCAGGTGATGACCAGAGAAAGTCTAGCAGCTCTACAAAAGAAGCATGTTGATATGGAGCAGAACAACCAGAATCCCTGGACCTTCAAGGAGATCGCACTCGGCAACATGCTGGGTATCAGGAAAGTGCTCAGCCCCTTCGACCTGCGCAGCCATGGACGCTTCACAGGCAAATTTCACCTCCCATGGAGGGTGTGATGGACCTGAGAGACAGAAGTGGACAATGTCCTACTGAAACGGCAACAAGACCACATCGTTGAAGAGGCAAACAAAATAAATTGCCATGTCGGGAATTTTATTTCATTTTTATTTTACATGCAAACAAATTTGTGAGATATTACATTTTTCGTCAGGGATTCTTTCATTCTCTTCAAAAAACAATAAACTCACATGGTGTCATTGGATTCAAAGGTCTATTTCTAATTGGCTACAAAAAAGTAAGTGAAATATGTACCACAGATTGAATGAAGATGTGTTTCTTTTTAAGGTGCAATTGATTCGTAACAAAGAATTCCAAATGCTGCTTTGTTCATTTAGTGGTGAAATATAAAAATAAATCCACAAAAAAAAAAAAAGAATTCAACTTGAGTGCTCCCTTACCTATTCTCTCATTTGTTTTCACTGCGGTTGTATTTGCTAATGCTGTTGAAAAAAATATCACCTGTTCCCACCTTTGCCACATTTTTAGTGGCACCCTGAAACTAAATGACTACAACAGGTTCATTTTTGAGAGAGAGAGAGAGCTCACTATACCCTGATTTCAGGCTAATATGTGGCATTTTTGACGTGACGTTGTGAAAAGGCTAAATTTAATTTATATTTATGGCTGCTTTTTTTCCGAAGGATCGAAGTTTTTGATAAACTTGTCAATAAGAAGCCCCGAGTGGTTTGAGTCGACCTCATCAGCTGCCTGTCGAGCATAACTCCGGGATTCGAAGTTTCTGCGCGCATGCGCGTTGAATGTGCTCTCAACCGTTTGAAAACAGCAGCGCGAAATAGCATCTCGGCGGATGACAACAACAACAGTTGGCGATTGTATTCGTTAAGGTGTGTAATACGAGTGTTCTTTAGGGTTGGCTCAGTTAGCGATAAGCTAACGTTACGTTAGTTTAGCTTGCGTCGTCACATAGCGTCACGTTAATTTGCTTTACGCTCACTTATCGCTAGCTAACGTCTGCAGCCATGAAGCCCGCGAGAGGGTCAAACCGGGCCTCGTCACAAGCACCTAACACGAAACCCAAGAAAATAACCGATCGGACGATGGTGCCCCAAACATCTGAGCATCCGGTAAGACACGGAAACCACGCCAGCTGATGTCGGTCTAGCGGTTTCCTGCCAGGTTACCTCACACACTGCTGATGTTTGACAGGACTCGCAGTCCAGTGAAAGCAACCGTGGCGCCCAACCAAAACCATCCCGGAAGAGGAAAGGTTAGAAGAGCTCTCTTAAGCACACTGGCCTTTATTTTCAAATGTATGAATGTGACACCTTGCAGGGATAATAGTTCAACACGCTAGCAAACCGACCGCAATGTTGTTTCTTTGTGTTGCTCTTATTTGTTCCCTCACAAAGCTGAAGGCTCATTTTCAGTCCCAAAAAAAGTCAAAAAGGAGGAAAAGTGGAAGCTGATGCCAGTATCCTCCATCATTGCTCTGGAGAACATAATGGACTTGTCAATACTGTGAGTTTCTCTGTTGACTTGCACTCATTGTTGTTAATCTGACAAGATGTGTTTTCCTAATTTGATTTAATTCAATGGTGAGGCTTATTTGCTACCTTCACAAAGACAAAAAAGATCAGGTGATTAACTGTAAAAGAGATATTTCGCTTTTTAAAAGCTTTGGAAAGGTGGAGTATGTGGAAGATGGAAAAGCATTAGATGGATCTGCACGTCTAAGGAGTGTCTGGTCTCACACACCTACTTATTTTTACCTCTGGTGTGTTTTCCCTACCATTCTAACATGGGCCCCCCTCCACTGAGAAAATGTGCAATTCAATTCTTTTAGATTATCATTTTGTTATTTTTCCACGCACAACAATTCCACACTGACATTAATATGTCGCGAATAAGTCTGTGTGACGCGCAGAGAGCACCAGAAACGCTGTGGTTCTTATTGCAGGTATGTTGACTGATGAGTAACTAAAGATTGCTGTACCCAAATGCCACAAAAAAGTCCCAAACATAAACCTAATGTTCATCAAACAGCACTGCCAAGTTGATGCGATTAGCCAAATATTGATTTAGTCATCACTCTCAAATTCTGCTATGGGTCGGCAGACATAATTGTACTCGCCCAGCCAATGACATCATGCATTAAATAATAGTAGAAAATAGACTTTGTAAAGACACTTTTTTTTTCCCCAGAGCAACGCTTGCTTTAAGGCAGAAAGAGAAGAAGGGGATCCAGGAACATCTCAACCTAATGAAAACCAGGTGAGCAAGAAGTCAGTTGATTTTGATATGTACAGTAGATATAAAAAGCCTTAACACCCCAGTTTAAATTCCAAGATTTGTAAAAGAAAAAGGAAAAATCAATAGAAGAGTCATGTCTATTATCTTTTTACACCGTTAATAGGACCTATCATGTAAACAATTCAATTAAAAAAATATATATAAAAGAAAATATTTTAGGGGGGGGAAGAAATTGAAAACCTTTTGATTTTATTACAGCCCGCATTCGTTTGGGGTAGTGTTCTATTGATTTTTGGTCATTTTTGCCAGACTTGGATGTTTTTCTTTGTAAGAAAAGGCTCCGTCTTGCCACCCTACCCCATAGCCCAAACCTATGAAGGACACTGGAGATTGTTTTCACATGTAGGACACAGCCAGTACTTGCCAGAAATCCCTGTAGCTCCTCTAGTGTTGCTGTCGGCCTCTTGTGATGCCTCCTTTACCATTCCCTTCTAGTCCTTTCATCACTTTTGGAGGGACATCCAGTTCTTTGTAATGTCACTATTAATATGTCACCATATTTTCTCCACCCGATGACTGTCTTCATTGTGTTCCATGAAATGTCTTGGAATTCCTTTGTAACCTTCTCATGAATAATACTTTTCAACAATAAGATCTCTCGGATGCTTTGGAAGCTTATTGCGGATCAGGGTTCTTCTGTAGGGCAAAACTAAATAGTACTAGAACAACTGAACTTAATTTGATTTACCGTATTTTCGCGACTATACGGCGCACTGAGTTACAAGGCGCACCTTCAATAAATCGCCAATTTTAGAACTATTTTCATATATAGAGCGCACCGGATCACAAGGCGCATAGAAGTAACTGCAGTAAAACGTTTGACTGGGGCTACGTTATGCATCCACTAGATCGGGCTGTGCTAAATCAAACGTTATTAAGCGTTCTGAAAACTCTTCACTCCCATGGTAACGTTGTTCAAATGTTAATGTGGATATTATATGAGTGACGTCACATTGTGCGCCCTACACTGACCATCCCAAAACTCTGTAAAGTGCAACGCCGCTCCAGAACATGAAAACACAGTCCGTTACAATACGCTGTTGGAGCTGTAATTACCGCGGCTGCTGGCACCAGACTTTCCCTCCAATGGATCCTCGTTAACCAGTATGGATCAACCAATTGAGCCATATATACGGCGCTCCGGATTACAAGGCGCACCCGCCGTTTTTTTTAGGAAAAAAAGGATTTTAAGTGCGCCTTATAGTCGCGAAAATACGGTAATCAGAATCCCTTTAAACAATGGCCGGTGTGTACTGACTATTTAACATGAGTTTGAATTAAATTAATTCAACCACCTCCCACGCCCATTTAAAAGAGGGTGTGCACACTTATGCGAAAAACTAATTTGTCATCTGGTGGGGGGGGGTTGTACTACAAAGCAGGATTTGGGGTTTCTGAGGTAGTTTCGGACCTGTGTTTGACTCACCGTGTCAACTATTGGTGTGTGACTGTTATGATGTAATTGTGGTTGTTGGTTCTCTCTTGTGTATTTCATGACGCCTCCATTTTCATTTAAAGAGTGGGAGCAATAGAAAATATGACTTAAATTTTTCCCAAACTTTTTTAGGTTTCTTGCTCAATGTTCAGAACTCAAAGTTCCATTGCAAAAAAAAACTGATTCTGAGCAATCATCTCAACGGCGCCAGGAGGAGGCCAGGAAGTTGGTGGTGGGAAAGACAAGTCTGAGCTCTCTGGAGGTAAGAACAAATCCAGTCTGAAGAGGCCAATTCCTTCACCTCTTCTGTTGCCCTAATGTGATGTGTTTAACATGTTTGATGAAATCTACAACAAGTATTGCAAAGTTGAATTTTCCTTTGTTTTCTAAGAGCAATCGCGGTCAGGATAGTAATGGATAAATCAAACAATGCACAGCTGCTTGCCCCCGTGGTCTTGCCTGGTCTTGAAACATGGTCCAGAGTCATCTTTTTCTAAAACAAAAAAAATGCAGATAATACAGAGACGAGACCTACTGGAATGCAGTGCAACTATCTGTGAATAAAAGTGTGTGAATATGACAATCATTGTAAGTAAATAGTGTCTGCAACTGTGTTACTTGACGTCTTGTTTTCCTCTCTGGGTCTTCAGGAAGACTTGAGGGCGGTGGTCCGTGCTCTGGAGACGACAGAAAAGCAGAACGTCTCTTTGCGGCACTCGTGCAGTGTGCTGAGGGAGCAGGCGGAGGAGGAGTACGCTAAAGAGGTGCAAAGCATCACAAGTATTTGAATGTATGGGGTGTAGTTTATAACTCTATTCTGTAGCTGATAGTTGATTACTTTTTAAGTTAAGGTTTTCATTTGCAATCCGTTTGTAGGAGAGGAGCTTTGTCGCAAGGATATTCTTGATAAATTATTTTTGCAACGTAGCTTTTTTATTATCAGGTCTTACATGTACTTCATCAGCTCAGACCAATGTGTTTTTACCACAGTCTCCACTCGTTGACTCATTTCAGCAGCGTGCTGAAAAAAATCGGACAGTATTGTGGGGGAGGGGGGGACGTAATGTTTGCATTCTGGATTAAACAGTACAGTGGGTACGGAAAGTATCCAGACCCCTTTACATTTTTCACTCTGTTTCATTGCAGCCATTTGCTAAAGTCAAAAACGTTTGTTTTATTTCTCATTAATGTACACTCAGCACCCCTCTCTCGACAGAAACGGGGTTAAAAGGGGTCTGAATACTTTCCGTACCCACTGTAGGTCTGAGCTGTAAACGGGAAGCCGAGATTTGCAGCATTCTTGCTGTGTGTTTATATAATCGATTAGCTGATGACCAAAAGGCCTTACCTTACCGTATCTTACTCAGGCTGTCTTGTCCTTCCTGCCTGTGCTAACACAGATTTCACAGATTGCTGAACAAGCAGATCTCAATCTTCCCCCGCTTCCTCCACGAACTGATGAAACATTAGAGGTGAGACATTTTCGCTGTTTTTGCAAGTGTTCGTGTTGTTTTTTGTGAATAAGATGTGGTAAAATGTCTGTGCTAGCGCTTCCTCTACAAAGTTACCGAACAGTCTGGACATGCTCTATTGTGTAAGTTCTTTGTAAAATTGTGAAAATAATTGTTCATACGTATTGCAAAAGGCAGACATCTGTTGTTCTGTGTTTTCTTGTTTGATCTTGTTAGGATTGTTAAACTTTAACTCTGTTTAAGGTTTAAAAAATATTTTACAAAACATCGTAGTGACAGTGCTTGAGATATATATATATATATATATATATATATATATATATATATATATATTTTTTCACAGGTTCGATTGAGAAAAATTTTACCAGACAGCGAGTGTGAGACCACTGCCCGGAAACTGGGAGAAGTCCTGCAGACGTCCGGAGCCGGTCCGGCTGCACAGGCGCTGCTTCTTCAGGCACGCAAGCACGCCGATCAGCTCTTTATCCCTGGCTTCACCACGATCGGTGCTGCACCTTGCTCAGACACAACCCTCCCCAAATCCCTGCTTACACTGGGCTGAAAATCACTGTATGTGTGTATTTTTTAAAGGAATGTCACTGATTGAAGAAGTATGCAAACTTCATTTGGAGCTTTGGTGTACGAGGAAAGTCTTAAAAGAAAATTCCATCTTGTGTGGTTGTGGAAAAACTTTCAATAATATAACTACACCCTTCAAAATTGTAGCCCCCATGTGAAGAAATTAAAAAAAGTTAACTTTGGTTGTAACAACAACAGCAGCAGTAGTAGCAATAAGAAGAAATACTAGAGCAGACAGCAATCCAAGCAACAATTATTTTAAGAAACAATTAAATGATCAATCTTCTTCGAAGGAGTTGTATCATGCCCATTTTCAAGTTCACTCTTGCATTCTGGGTCCTAGAACATGTTTACGTGTTGTAATGGCGTCTTATACTGTCCGAATATCCCTGTGATCACACCCTGGCTTTAGGTGTGTTTGTAAACTCCCTGTCAGCTGATGTTATTCACAGATGTTCAGATAGCTCAATGCTCTTCAGGTGAGCCTAAATACATACACTTCATTAGAAATACTGTACTTGCAAATAAAGTTAGTGGTTGTTAATCATTAAAATGGTTCTCTTCTGGATCTTGAAGACACGTATGTGTGCGGATGAAAAGTGAAAATGGATTTTGATCGTTTGTCCTTAAACAGATGCCCTTTAAAGACACTGACTTTTATTCACTTAAGTTTTAATATAGAAAGAAAATGCAGAAAAGGTTTGCCTTTATTAACCAAAAACATTCATAAATTGATCTATGCACACTGCAGCATTTACTTCCTCCTCAGCATCCTGTGCTTCAGTCCTCTACGACACATACATTCATTAACGTGCGGTACAACCAGAACGAGGCGGCTGCATAGACAAGGGCGTGTTTAGTTTGGGCCTCATGAGCGCCGTAGATCGATGGATCTGCGACACCGATAAGAAATAAACTCCGTATCCCGTTCCTCGGAACACAGCAGAGATGGTGCATGAAGGCTTTCAGTGCGTCAGCTTGGAAGAAAAAGGTTACTCTGGGTAAAGGAGACTTGCATTGGCTAATTACCATGAGGGTGCTCCTTGCCCATTAGGGTTAGCAGACAAGATGATTCATGAATTCACTTTGATGCCCAAGTATGTCCCGGCCTTTAGCGCGTTGCAACAGAAGCAGCATTCCTCACATCTTTGGCCATGTACTCTCACCGACAGTTAAATCCATTTATCTTGGCTGACAGTAGCGAAACCAAGGCGGGTTCAGGGTTGGTTGAGGCGCACATTCCTCGTCGTGCAACGTTTCACTCGTAGCGGCTGTCTGACAAATCACAGGACATAAGATGTCTCTGAAAGACCTAGTGTCATCATCAGGAATCAAACCTTTTAATGCCAAGGATATACATATAAGAAATGTGGAAATATGAGTTATTTGTGCTTTTGCAATTGCTTTTGAACACATTTGGAAGGCCGTGGCCTAAAGCATAAACTTTGCAATCCAGTAACTCAAGTCTTTCTGTTCCATAAACGCAGCTCACTTTTTAGGAAAATATGAGCAAATGGATGAACCAGCTAAAAGTTATATTTATGAGATTTCACTTTCTTTCCAAAATCATTCTAGGCATTTGTTTTTAACAAGAAAAAGAAAACTGAAAATCCGCAAGTTAAACGTTAAAAACAGATGTTTTCTCTGGATTATATTTGTCAGTTTTTCAGAGAGTTCTTGAGGGACTTCCTACGTATGGACTCTGAGGAGTCGTCGTTGAAGAGCCTTTCAATAGTGGAGACGAGCGAAGCCCGGATCGCGCTGCCTAATCCTCGCGCAGCAAACACGTAAAGCACCGGGTTCAGAGCACACTTGATGTACACCATGTACAGAGAAATGTATTTGCCCAACGATGCTCCTTTAAACAGCGCATTCCGGTCCGGTCGGCCTTGAGCCACGGCCCACAGGAACCGACAGACAAAATACGGCACCCAGAAGGTGAGGAAGAGGAGCATGGTGAGGAACATCAAGTGGTACATCCGGGTCATCCTGCGGCTCGTGGAAGGGCCCGAGGAGGTCGGCGTCAGCGGCACCGCGTGCCTGATGCTGAGCAACACGGCCACGTTGCTGCCCAAGAACACCAGCAGGGGCAAGATGAACCCCGCCACGGTCTCCGTCACGAACAGCCCCACGTTGAACTCGCCGCTCTCCTGGCACTGCAACCTCCCCGCCGTGTTGTTCAGGACGGCGTGGTACAGGTACGGCGCAGAGAAGACGGTGGCCATCAGCCACAAGACGCCGCAGGCCAGAGGGACGGCCCAGGGGGGGCGTCGCAGGCGAGCCCACACGGGCCTCAGCAGACACAGGCATCGCTCCAGGGCCACGGCGCACAGGAGGAAGGCGGAGGCGTACAAGCCCAGCACGCGCAGGAACATGGTCAGGTGGCACAGGATGTTTCCGAAGGGCCAGCTGTTCCTGTTGCCCACGTATCCCAACATCAGGGGGATGCGCACGAGCAGCACCAGGTCGGCCAGGGCCAGGTTCAGGACGTAGATGCGGAAGCTGCTGGCGGCGCGCGTCTCCCCGCCGCTGCCTCTGCGCATCAGGTAGCGGTTGTGGCGCAATCCGAGAGCCCAGACCACCAGCCCGTTCAGGGGCACGCCCACCTCCGGAGACCGAGAGAACCGAGGTCATTCAGCATGGCAGGCATTTGAGGACATTTGCACATTTTAGGGAAACACTCTCAACAAAGATGTGGCCAATTGGCCCAGGATGGCCGTGAAAGGCCAAAGAAATACGAGGACAACAGGAAAAACAGTGAAGACGATATATGTTGCTGTAATAAACAATGTGTGAAACTGAGAAGTTATGGTTGTGCGTTACACTGCGTATTGGCTACCTGTACATAAATAAGACCCCCTTCCCCCCCTCTGCCTACATTTTCAGTACAGACATGAGACACTTGCATCATCGCCATAACTGTCAGTTCCAGCTGGAGTTCCAGCTTGCACCAAACAAGGTTGTTTCCTTTTTTTGGACCCCCAAAGGTCATCACCAATAGATGATCCCAACTATTACCACGCCATTATGCAGCTCCCGTTGCATTATTTCCATGCGTCCTATATTTAAAGATGATTTCTCACCAGGAAGATGGCCAAAGTAACGGCCATTTGGACTCCCAGGACTGCGTCGTTCTGCCAGGTGCTGTTGGAGCTGCTCGCGCTGGTTGGAAGCAAGTTGACTGGAGACTTTGTCCCATTCATATCGGCCATTGAGATGAGGAGCTGAAACACACATTTATGTATTTAAGGGTCGTTTTTTTCTCTGCTGGGATTTGACGAGACAATCAAAGCATCCCAAAAGGGCTTTATTTATTTTATTTTTGTATCCATTTCACCTTTAACCCACATGAAAAAAGTGAAACACTCCTGCTTGAATACAAATTTCATTCTGACTGGCTGGTGTCCACATCACAGCGTAATGTCACCACACACTTCCTTCCTTACTTTTTCACCACTGTGTTTCCTGCTATGCAATCTTTTGGGTTGCTTTTAACGCTAATTATATTTCGTCTTACATGAGTGTAGCAGAGCAATCTATGTCAGATCTCTTCCTCGCCACCAAGCACATTGGTTTTTGATCACTTATGAAGAGTTTCGCAGCGACTTTCATCAACAACAACCACCACAGGTGTGCTCCCAAACCTGTTAACGTTTGAAGAACCAGATTTTTTTGTCTTCAGATGAGTGAAACGATTTCGCCATATGTTCAAGTAAACAACCTGACTTTTTAAAAGCGCATGCATACTACACAGATTACAGGGCGCGTGTCTTGTTTAGGCCGTCATTAAACACCGAGGAAAGAAATCCGTTCTTATCTCCTCCGGGTTCCTGGGGCCCTCGGGGGCCCTGCCTGATTGTACATGTAGACGGAGCAGTTTGCGTGCAGCTGGAATGAGAACAACATGCATGAATGCACTCCTCTGGCCAACGTTACCTGAAGCTGCTGTGGCCCCTGGTTCCACACACGGCCACTTCTAGAATCTTCACTGAACCAGACGTTGAGGAGTCATGAGTTACCTGCGTTTTTAAAGTCCATGTTAAAAAGCTTCTTTCATTTTCAACATTATTTGCTTGTAAATGTAAAGCGGTTGCCTTACCTGCTTTATTTGCCTTGTGTGTGGGAGAAATGGAGCAGGCGATAAAGAAAGAAGGAGTGGCCACTTGCTGTTATAGTCTCTCTCTCTCTCTCTTTTTCTCTCTCTCTTTCCTGTGTGAGCTTGCAACACACACTTCTTCCTTTGAACACATCGATGGACATTAAAACATACGTTTTGGCAAAATTGTTTTCTAACAAAATGTTGTTTCATCTTCATCCCAAAGTTGTTTAAATCACCTTGACCTCTATGCTTATCGTTTAACAAAGTTACGAATTACACTACTAATGAAAATATAGTTTACTTTTATTTTTTGTGTGCATTTTTATAGGTTTCATTAGCAAGAAGAGTCTAATCGGTGTTTTCTCTTTAGAGGTGCACATTTATGTTCTCAAATGCAGTCCTTTAACGCTTTTTTTGTTTGAACATTTTGTTAGAAAATGTAGGAATATATGGAGGAAAGACTATATAAATATGATCTCTGTTTAGACTCCTAAACCACAAAGAAGCAACACATTGGCTTTAATTCTTAAGCCATCACAAAATAAATTTTCTTCTATGGTCCCTTCTTCAACATTTAAATCTGCAGTAAATCTTTGAACCACATGAGGGAGCGTAAATATTGGCATTGTACATGAAGTACCAACTTTATGTATATATGTAAATACATATATATCATCATTTTACAATTTCATTTTTTGTCTTTCTAATCATTTATGACAACGCTCTGATGTGGAATGTAGAGCTGATCAAGTAAACTTGGTGGTCTTTTCTGTCTCCTTCAACCACGGACAACAATCTCTCTCTCTCTCTCTCTCTCTCTCTCTCTTCCTCTCTGTGATGTGTAAGTGACCATCGGAAGCTGATTCAGCAACCCCTCCGTGGAAGGAGGGCGCACAGATTGTGACACCTTTGACTAAATAAATCTAAGCTAAAGAAAGAAACCTTTGAGTAAGCTTCAATCATGACTTGTGTTTCAACTCTGCTCCATGCTTGCAAGCCTTTAATAAATGTCCTGTTCAATGATTTCACACCAGTGTCGAGTAAAATTGTTCTAAAATGAACGCAGTGAAACGCCGCTTTGAGTTTGCAAAATTTGGCCATTTGTATTTGTAACTTCATATCACAAGACTGCTAAATCCCACAAAAAGACCAGACCTAACAATTTCAATTGCTCATTCATTTAAACCGTAGACGTAATTTGGTTACACTTATCCTACCTCTGTTTATGGAAGGATGATTTCTTAAAACAGCTATGCACTGTCGTTTGATCAAATGTTACTCAAAAAAGAATCGATTTTACATTAGTTGGAGATTATTTTAATACAGATTTGGTCCTTTACTTGACCTGCGATTGAAACAAAGCAAATCACAGATGCAATTTTCAGGGGATAAAATTCAGTACCAGCATTTGCTTTGAGAACAACTGACCTTCCTTTTGAGATTTGAAGCAACAACGTGTTTTCTTTTAAATTGAGCTGCAGTAGATGACCTTTCCCGGTAGAGAGCAGTGTTGCTCATTCTCCAAACAATTGGAACATCTTTTGTCCTTTTTTTTAGCATTTGGAGTGTTTTTCTTTAAAGCTGACAAGCAAAAGTAGAGCCATCAAAATATAATTAAGTATAAATAAGTATAGGTATTCATTCAGAATGACCCATTCCAGAATTACTTCGAAACTTTAACCCTTGCAATAAATATGGAGCTACTTTATTATATACTGCTGTAGGAATGGACCTATGATTATATATATAATTAATTAATCGCTGAGTTAATTGTTTTTATTAATAGTTTGATATCAAACGTAACAAGTAACCAAAGTTATCAAGTACATGTAGTGGATGAAAATGTACAGTATTGCCTCCTCCATGTAGAAGTGTAGAACGAAATGTAAATGATTGAATGAAATAAATTAACCTCAAATTGTACTTAAATATGTGGTATCTAGTGCTGAGGTTGTACTGTAGATTTTAACCCAGTGTGTGAATGGCTGTCGGGGGTTTGGTTTGTCCCTTCTGGGCTACTGTAGAAACATGGCTGCTGCGACTCCGAAGGAAAGAGGAAGACTTTTGTTTGTTGGCACAAACAACTCATTTGAAGAACAAATCTTTTTTCCGGGTGATTTTACATTTAAGATAACATACTTTACATTTGTGTTCCATATTTCCCCCTTATTAAGATCACCCTAAATGATACACACTGTTCAGTGTACTACTTTTCGGAAACCAATTAAAAAACTTACAAAAAACAGCAATAACGAAAGAAATGTGGGTTAATTATACATACATACATACACATTGAATACATGTGGCTTTTGAAATTCATGTGAGTGTCTGAAACACTTAATGTTTCTGAAAAGATTAATTCAAATACACTGTGGAGGTCAGTTTCTGTCACTATTAGATTTGATTGGTAAAAAGGTTTCTGATGGTTGGCAGCGACTAAAAGGAAAAACCAAAACAATTAACAAGCTTGAATTTGTATCTTTCAAAGACACAGATATTAATCAAACTAGGTATGAAACAAAAGCGGTTTGTGGCGCAAATGTTGCCATGTCAACTGATATCCACAATGTCATAGTGACAAAGGTTAGAATTGCTCTTTTTTTATTCGTAAGCATTGAAAATAAAATAATTCTCAACAATATTTACACACATATACATACATATATTATGTCTAAAATAATACTTTTAGCATTTTCTTAAAAACTTACTTTAATAGAATACATTTTGAAATGAAAGTGACATTTAGCTCTGCAGGTGGGCTACCCCCATATTTCATTGAATAATAACCAATGAAACTAAGAATTGTGCGTATATTCAAAATAGTTTGTGGAATTGAATCGTTCATAACCAGCGACGGTCTTTCCCCCTTCTTAAGCTCACCCACACTTCCTATAAACCTGCTAAGTTTAGCTCTAGTGGTTTTGATCGGGGAAACCGAACAGTTTTGGTACGTTGCAGTGAAAGAAGTAAAGACTCAACTCTGTGCTTTGTTGCCTTTGTGTCATTTTCATAGTGTTCATCAGTTGTTTCATTTGGTTATTGAGTAAAAGCAGCAGCTGATTTTTTGGTCTTAAATCCATGTTGTTGATGATATGACAACAAACTGCGTGTCTCACATGTCACGCTTTGAGGACTCGGAGACAAGATGACGACAGAGAGAGCTGGAAATGTCATCGGATCACATCAGTTGTACGTCTGCCGGGGCCTCTCATGCAGATACCACATATGACAGAAAGATCGAGAGCGGTTTGCCCACGTGGAAACACCGACGCAGAGCTCTGCCTCTCATGAAATCATTTCATACACAAACTTTCACCTTGGCTTTTGTTTCTGGTTTCCACCACTCCAGAAGAATAATTGAAAGCAGTCAAGGATATTGATGTTTAGGATCTGCTTGACCCCTGAATTTGATGCCAGTTCCTCTCCTTCTTTATCTCGGCACACGTTTTCATGTGATATCACCTTCTCTGATCATACTATTCTTTTTTTTTTTTTTTGCAAAAGGGGAAAATTAGAAGCGACTTCCTCCGTCAACGCTTAATCTACCAGAGGAAGGAGACAGAAGGAGTGAGGCCTGTGTTTGAAGTCTCCTCAGCTGGCTTATTACACACTGTGAATTTCCACCGGTGAACGGGAGGGTCCCCGCCACGTCGCCACTTCTTCCCCCGCCTCTTCATGTACTTTCAGCCCTTTCCCTTCACCCACTTCCCCGCCGATGTGTCTTCTCGAAACGTGTTCCCTCTTCAAGCGCACTCACGGGAATGTGACGTGGCCCCCGTGGCACACGTCCAGCGAGCGAGTGTGCGAATGGGGGGGTTGTGTGAGGCTCTTCGCGGCGCTGGAGCAGAGCGGGAGGGGAGGAATAGATAGTGAGAATGAATGGGGAGGCACCTTGTCTTCTGAGAAACAGAACAATATGACTTGGTTACCGGGTTACCACGAGCAAACAGTGCGGACAGTGAATATTCTGGGCCTGCTCATGGTGTACATCACCAGGATAGTTTGCAGGATCACACTCATTTGATTGAAAAGGGGTCGCTGTCAAAATCCCCCACTGGTAACACCCAGTTAACCGTCACACCGAGATCCAGTTCATCTCACGACCCTGCACAGTCATAATGTGAATGCATTGGACAGGTGGCTGGATAAGAAATGGGTCTGTGATTCAACATATGAGAGAGTTTCTAGCATCATTATGACTTCAATGAAATGGTCGCAGAGAGAAAAGTCTGTTACATTGCTAGGAAATCAAACCGTATTGTTTCAACAACTGGGTGTCATTTATGGGTTTTTTTCAGTGGGAAATGTCCACAACCTTTTATATAAAAATGTCCCAAAATTGGACCAGATTACCCAAAATCCCAGAAAATGAAACCTAAGGTCTTTGGTGATCCGTACAGACTTTTCCCATTCGGCCGCCACTAGAAGGTTCAAGTTGCCCCTCGTCCAATGAAAGGGGTAAATGTTATAATTCTATTAACTTCTGAACCCACAGCATCTATTGCATGTGGAGATCCTGGGAGAAGGGTCCCTTCTCTGTTCCCTGCACTTTTGGTCCTTTGTTTGGTGTAAAAGTTTGGTTTTGGGGGGGAGTTCTTCCTTCACTGATACGAGGGACCTGAGATAAAGGACGTTGAATGCTGTACAGTGATCGTATGAACTCTACACATAAATTGAATTGAATTAAGATACAAAGATAGAGAAAATAATAAACATTATGTCGCCTCAAAGAATGCTTTTCCCACCAACTGACCATTTGTTTGTCCCTTACTTACCGTGTTGTGTTGAAGAAAACCTTGTTTTTCTCAAATACTTTACTTTTTACTAACTGTAACCCAATTTGATCAGTATCATCCTAGTCTCATTCATCAAAGGCGTGCTAAAACCCTTCTTCCACTACTGTCTCCTGTGTGCGGGTCCACGCAAGTAGTTGAAAAAGTCTTGAAGTTCTGACATAGTTGAGTTGACCCCCATTGACCTATTTAGACTCTTTTGTGGGTGATATATTATTTTAAACAAGTCAAACTGTGCTCATTTACAAGTATTTGTTCAAGAACACGTTTACATGCCTCGATACATAAAGATAACTCATGCTGTCTAACTGAATAACCTTTGTAATCCTTGACTGTCTGAAACACATCTTGTAAGGTTGTTTCAACAGAAATCCGTTGCTATGCAACAGCTGAGGTCCATGTTTCCTTCCTGTCAGTTGATGTCATTCACACACACTGTAACCAGAAATAATCCTTGAGCGTGTGTCGCTTTAAACCGCAAAGTGGTGTATGTATATGTGACCTCATTCCAACTGCATGGAAATCCTAAAGGCTTGTGTGAAGGCCCCATGTATGAATATGTATGTATTTCATAACATTCTATTTAGCATTGACCTGCTTAATAATAAATAACATTTGTTACTATCGCATCCTGCTAGAGGATTGTTGGCAACGTTTAACTTGAACCAGCGTATGAAGTGCAGTTTTAAAGAGTTTCTGTTTTGGTTGTAGCAGGTTTTAAGTTTACACAGGACTGTAAAGAAGAAACTCAAACCCAAATGATTTAAAGACAGGGCAATCCACAAAGGAAAGGGAGGAGCTTCTGGTTGTGACAAACCCACAACATATCCCCATATCCTCAATAACTTCTCACTATAAGCACAAATAATTATAAAACATTATACAAATCAAATAATACAAGTTAACTATAATAATTGCAATCCAGAGATACTGTTTGATGGATGACCCTTTTACTTAATCAATCTTTATACATTTCCTAAAATATCACATCAATTTAATGAGTTGGAAGTGATCTCATTTTTCTTTTTCTTCATTCTGAAGTGTTGCATATTTTAACATATCAGTGACTCAAAATAACGTATGATGTCAAACATTGATTCAGTTTCTCTTCTAGGCAAAACATTTACATAAATGATAAATTGCTTTTTACTAAAAACTGTGTGATTTCTTTTTTATCATCTTTCTGTTAACAGGGGGATTTCAGATGAGTCACACGCGGGTGTATAAAAAGCAAATACAGAAGGTGGAGAGCAGGCAGAACAGAGAAAGAGAGAGAGAGAGAGGGGGTGAGAGAGAGAGAGACACTCAGGAAAGAAGATGGAGAGGGACACCCGTTGCTGAAAGAGGAAGTGGAGAGCGGTCAGTAACCATCTACCATCACAACAAACACACAGACACAATTACTTTCTGGCAACAGCTCCTCTCACATTAGTATCTCCTAAACCAGAATCAAAATACAACCGCACCTGCTACATCCTGCTATACCTCATGACTTCTCTGTAGGGAGATAACGGAAACAAAGCTTTACTGTTACTTGCAGCTGCCTCGTCACACCTGGACTATTGTAGTCTTCAAACTCTGTGAACGCCTGTTCATGTATACCTGATTTTAACTCTTCAATCTCACAAAAGACGTCTTCAATCTCAGCGTAAGGAGCTTTTTTTTTTCTTCAAATTGCCAATTGTGTAAAGTGATGTCGTGTTTACCAAGCAAAGAGGCAGTGAAGTGAGGGCGCAGGTAAAGATGAATGTTGTTGTATTTAGTCCCCCGATCTACGATATTGTTGCTGTTGTTTCTGTTACCTAGGTTACCACAAAAACAACAATGGCCGTGCGGTGGAAGAAGTGTTTTACTTACCACATTAACTCTCTGTTACAGGCTAAAGTTCTGTATTCATAAATGTGTTTCATGAACATATAGATCCTTCATACGAAAAGTTAATGGACTGCAAAATATTCGGCATACAAAGTCATATATATTGTAAATTTATTAGAATTATTGAAGCATTCATGTGTGACTTCACTTGTTGCAGCTGATGCTTTTTTGTCTTTATACGGTCAGGCAGCTTATGAATTTATTCATAATGAAACTTGTGAATGAAACAAATTCAAATCTTTTCTCCAAGCCACCCGGTGATCAGTGTCTCTGTCCCCCCCTGCAGGATCTCCCACACAGCCTGAACACCACTGAGGTTGGCATGTGGCTGATGAAAACGCCATCAAATCCAGTCCCAGGTTGAAGTTAATGCTAATCGTGATAGGGGTTGTTCATCACCAGACACCTAACATGTTAGCATTAGCTTCACTTTGGGATATCTCACGCAAAAACCAGGCCAACGCCAACGAGGGAGCCACCATTCAACTCAGCAACGGTGCCTGAATAGATGCCAGAAATGAACCGAGCATGGACCAACACATACATGACTCTCTGTGGTGATGTCAAGATACTGCAGTCGTAGTGCATTTAAAGCTCTCAGTACATCTCAGAGTTTCATTTGATGCATTAAAGATTGAGTTGGAACCGTCGCAACACTATTTGAAATAGGTACAGCAGTTTCTTTAACTTATCCAACCTCCACTCAGCATGTGTAGATTGACTTTTGTCTATTTTTAAAGTTTACATCACAACTCTGCACATTATATATATATATATGATTCTAACAATCATGTGACGTAAGGGACGATAAATGCATTGTCACAAAGTTGTATCATTACTAAAAATAAAAAGCCTATGTTTTAAAGAGATATAAGGCTTCCACAATATGATATTAATTGTTCATAATCTGTCCTCTGTTGGGCTTAATTTACCTATTGTGAATAAATTAGCTCCACCAGAGATAACTGTAGTTATCTACAAGTGCTGCAAAGACAGAAAAACTTATACCTCAATTACAATCCAGCAAGAGCCAACAGAGATGTGTTCTGTGATCAAGTTCACTTCGTATTGCATATTTGTAGTTTCAGTATGGGTACTTTGTGCTAAATATTTCAAACAAAAACAGGTACTGTCCGGTGACACCTGAATTTGCCATTTAGATGGATTTTATTTTGCAAAATGAGCGACTAAAACATAAAATAAAAAGGTTGTAGCATATCGAAAGTTTGTTTTGTACGACCTGCATAATTTTGTGTTTACACGAGAAAACATCCCTTCATCAGTTTTCTTCTGTGCAGTCCCTGTCCAATAAATAAAAATATAAATAAAACACCAAATGAATTATAAATATGGAAAGATGCTGCACTTTAATGCAGCCCAGTCAGTTTCCAGCAGAGACTCAGACATTCCTGTGCAGTTCAGCCATCATTTGTGGTGCACCAGAAGTCCTGTGCAATCTTTTAAACTTGTTGTTAGTTGAGAAATAAGTGGATACAGCCATGACTCCTTGAATGCAGAACCACAGAATCCACTCATCCCAGCACATCCATAACTAATCCACACAATAATGAAGCTTTGCAAACATCTGATCCTTATTAAGGTACTTTATGGTGATCACAGAGTCAGAGCTCTTCCTTCTGTTTGTCATCAATGCCACAAAATACAAGATCAAACCAATCTGAGTCTTGAAATTCCCTCAAATGGCCACTTCCCTGAGGAGAAGGACATCTTTGAGTTAAAAAGCAAACATTGTTAAATACAATTTATATTAAGACCGCTGGAAAAAAATAATGGATTAAAACATCAATGAATTTTATTTATAGAATTCAATAAGTTGTCTGAACAGGCGTTGCAGTCATTAATTCAGCTCAGAGGGATAAATATTATAAATACAAGTTAAACTATTAGCTCTGAGGGGTGAAACCGATTTTGGGACTACATTTTTAAATTCCAAAAAGTATTAGTAGAAGAAACCCACCATTCCACCAAATCCGCCAATGAATGCGAACGTTTAATTGATGCCATATTTATCTCATCTGTTTTGTAGGACAAACTGTGCCCACCAGCCCCGGTCTCCCCACAGTACGCGTGAGCAGTGTGTGGGCGGACCGGTCAGTCAGCTGATGACTGAAATACTGCTCAGTCGCTGTCCCCAATACATGCATTTCGTCACACGAATGATTTTCTAGCCAATTACGCACAATGTGGGAAATCTCCTACAACTGCAGGAGGACGACTCGCAACTTGGTGGGAACGTGTCCTGTGCGCGCACCTGGAGCCGCCGGAGACATGCAGACGCAGCGCATCCCCGCCACTTTCCACCGTGTTTTATGATACCGAGCCGCGGTTTATTCCGGTTATGGGGAGAATCACATGCAGCTGCGCCGCCGTGATCCTGCTGGCCGTCATCAGCTCGTGTCGTGCAGTCACTCTGGAGTCCGTCCACTGGAGCAGCTCCAACACCAAGTAAGTGCACCCCAGCAGTTGCGCACTTGGGGACCCTTAATGCGTTGTGCTCCTACATCGGTTGCAGTTAATCAGAGGATAACAAGCATTTGGCTGAAACGCGTGGTTGTATTGGGTCATAAGAGGCGCTGTGGGGGAGGAACAGTTAGCTCATTACTCACAGAAAACTCTCGTAATTGATTAATCGTTTGAATTATTTAATGGAGCATTTAATGAGGCTTTAATTCTCTCGCCATCTTCTCAACGCAATGTTTGTTTTCATGGTGAATTGAATGGGCTGCAAATAGCTTATATTTTCTTCACCAGTACATCTACTGGTTCCTTTTATTTTACATGGATTCATGTATTGATGTTTGAAGTTGTAAAGGGTCTGAAAATTCCGTAACACCTTCAAATTACTTTTTTTGTTTAAAAACACTAGCAATCAATGTAGTGTCAACAATACAACACATTCTCACGAGGAGGAGGACCTTTTTCTATTTTTGCTTTAATCAAATATCAAAATAATCTGTGGTCGGCTAATTGACAAGCTTCGAAATGTAATGTCTTAGGTTCTTCTGTCTGGGCCTTTTCTGAACTGGATTGTAAATGCTTCTCTATCTTACCCCACACACAGATTCATTCGGGGTCAGGGTCTGGTCCTGTTCCCCCAGATCGGGGATAAGATGGACATTGTGTGTCCCCGGGCAGACGCTCCCTCCGGGGCAAAGGAGGAGTTCTACCGAGTGTACCTGGTCTCCAGAAGTCAGGTAGACAGCTGCACCATCACCAAGAAGGACACGCCCCTGCTGAACTGCGACAAGCCCCACCAAGACGTAAAGTTCACGTTCAAGTTCCAGGAGTTCAGCCCCAACTTGTGGGGTCTGGAGTTCCTCAAGGGGAGGGACTATTACATCACCTGTAAGTCACTGTGTGCAACCTCACGCACCCCCCCCAGCCCCCCCATATGTTTCTGCAGAAAGAAACACTTTCAAATGGGTAGAGCACAGTCACAAGTCGCTGCTTCCTACAGGTGGATTTAAATCAATGCTAGCAACTGTTTTCTTTTTTCCTCCTGGATTAAAAGGAAGCCATCATCCTTGGCTCCCTCTCGATGTGTCAGCTTGCGTGAGAGTCAAAAATATGTGGCCTCGTTATTGGGCTGCTGTCGGTTGAACCAGCATCTTAATGGCAAGTGATGCATGAGATAGAGAGCAAGTCTGACCATCTAGCCTCATCCACCTCGCCACGCTCTGACAGCACACTTTGCTCTGGCAAACCAGTGTGATTCCAAGGGCTTACATGCCCCAAATCACACAAGGCTTTTACAGCATCAGGCAGATTTGATGGGAGCTTTCATGGCAACGTGGCTCGTAGACTGTGAGATGTTGTTATCTGACCTAAATGCTGCTAACAAGTATATGTGTGTGTGTGTTGGGTGGGTTTATGGGTTGAACAAGAGTTCTTCGTGTGTGTGTGTGTGTGTGTTTATGTCTGAATATATTTAGACAGCGTAAGCAGAAAAAAATGCTCCTATTCACGTCGTAAAAAACACATTCGAAATTTAAAAAGAGAGGATTCGTCGGTTCAACAAGAAAAATATATCTAACTGCTTTGATAATTAATTAATAATTAATGTCCTTGCAAAATGATATAGCTTCTCCAGTTCCTGCTTAATAAATATGAATAGTTATTTGATTTTGTTTTTTCTGATGGGATAACAAACCCTCAGACAAAACACATAATTAATAATATAATCATTATAATGTCTTCTGACATTTCACACACATAATTCCACTCTTAGTGTGGGAGTATGGCTGCATCCTGTTGCTTCCAAATTGCAACATGCATTGCTAATCTTCTACCAAGATTATTGCATGACACATACAACGTTCAACAACACTTAACAATATCTCGCTCTTACTCTTTATGTCAGCCACCTCTGCAGGCTCTCTGCAGGGTCTGGATAATACTAATGGAGGGGTGTGCAGAACCAATTCCATGAAGCTCGTGCTGAGAGTCGGCCAAAGTAAGTACTTTGTGTTTGCGTAAAGCTGGGTGAGTGGATGACAAGGCAACCAAATGATGCAGGAACAATGACAACAATTGTTTCACCATGCTTGTTGTATGTGTCCTGCAAAGATATCCATCAGATTGCCGTCATGAATAATCTAAAATCCATAATTCAAACCATTGGCAGCTTAAGACAGTATTATCCTGCATGCGATCATCCAGGCTGTCAATCATATTTCCCCCCTGTATAAACATCAAAATAGACAATTGTGTAATAACACAGATTCTGAACATATTCACTGCCTTTTCTTTAAATGTACAAACCATTCATCACAAAATCATTGCTTTTCTAAATCAATGCACTGGTGGTGTGATTTCTTCTTACGATGTTACCTCATATTTAAGTAGTAACAGGCATTTATAGCTGTGTTTTGGTGTGTTTTGGGGTTAACCAGATCCATAAACAGATGCTGTTCCTGTGTGCGATCCTAAAAAATGTTAAAGGCTGAATTTTTTAAAGCTCCAACATGTAATTTGTGACCTCATGAATGTAAAGTATTATTCATATAAATTATTTAGGAATTTGAGATGAAAAATAAGCATTTTGTGTGTTTCTCAAAGGATTATAAGTGCAAATATGGGGCTTTTTTCCTGCTGTGTTTACACACTGCTACTGATGGAAACAGAGCTTTTAACAGCAACAGAAAACATTAATAACTCAGATTCACGCCTCAATATCTTTATATATTCAAATTCCTGCCTTTTCCAGTCTTGTGTTGAGATTTTGGGTTTGACCATGATCCTTTTGAGGTTTGGATTCATGGGTTGAGCATTTTAGAACTGATAATACTATTATAATTCATTCTGTACATTTATGCTAAATGAAATGTGAGTAAAATTGATATTCATATTCATTTGATCCATATCAAAATGTCCTGCTGCATTGTGAAAAGACAATATAACAGAAACAGAATCTTGTGACTCTGAAGCCCAATTTTTATGTGCACAAAGCTGAGGGAGTTAAAAAGCGGTGGTGTATGAAGTATTCACATGCTTTAGTTGAGAAAAAAATATCTTAAAGCAACACAAAAATTCTCCCTCAAACGTAAAAGCCCTGCAAAAGATATCCTTTTTCCTCTTAAAAGAATCAGATCATAATCATATTAAAGACATTATTAGATGACTGATGCATCGACGTGTCGATCATATTTACTTACAATGGCATTCAACTGTACAATTGGTATAATGCTGATTTAGGTTTTGGATTTCCAACATGTACCAAAATTCGTAAATTTGTAAAGCCCTCGGGAAGGATTTAAATCAACTGAATTCGGTTATGAACGCAGAGAAGGAGGAAGAAGTTATTCCAGTCAAGAAACTAATCAGAGACCCGATCATGACTCGTCACACAATTGTTGTTGTCTGTTTAGGTAAGCGTTGCATCTTTACCTGAATGACTGCCGCTTTCCAAACCTTAAAGGGAAACCTCTTTTTGCTTTGATCCTGACACCACCCGTCAATGATTCAACAGACGTCACAATAGTCACAATAGGAACACTATGACGTAACCCCACCTGCACTCGCTGCCATGCAGGGAAATACAGGTGATGTGGAGTGTTTGCCTACTATAGTTATGCCATGTGATTTTATTTTCCAGACTCTTCAGATCCAACTTTGACCCTCCAGGAGTCCCCCACTCGGTTCCCCCCCACACGACCAAAGTCGAAATCCAAGGACCCCCCTGCAAGAGAAGAGGATAGTAAAAGCAAAAATGGTATGAAGACAAAGCAAAAAGATTTTTTAAATGAGTTATATATATTTAAAAAGAGACAAATTATTGTCAAACTATAGTGGTGGATTGCATTCTTTAAGCATTGCTTACCAAACAGTAGTTCATATTTTCTGAGGACTAATTTCCGCCATGTAGTAGGAGAGTCAACCACAGCGCCCAGAGGGAGGGACCCATTGATGTGTTTCTAATTGTTTCTGCTCTATGGAGAGAGGAGACCCGCCACTGTCATCATCATCAAATCATTATTAGTTAGTTCTGTTAACTCACAGAAATTACATTTATTCTTCTGCTTTAACTCTACTGATTACGTTTTTTGTGTTTTTCTCTACACTGGAGCCAAGCTAGCTATTAAAATCTTTGCAATTTGGGTTAAATGGACACAAACATGCAAAAATATTTATGTGCGTAATCAGATGTGTATTTTTTATGTATGTTTTACTCCCAAAATTGATGTTTGACTTACCTCTGACATCTGTATCTGCAGATGGATGCAAATGATGAATTAAGATAAAACCCTATACATTTGATCTACTTCTATATTGCGTATTGTGTTTCAAATCCACACTGCAGATTGCTGCTGGACATGTTTTCAGTGCGTCAATTACAATCAAACCGGAACTAACTAAAGAAGTTTGATTGTTGATGCACATTCTCTCACCATCACTAAGGAATTCGAGCTCATGGATGTGTGTTTGTGAAGTTTATTTGATTTGATCACACATATTGTAAAATGGTTTAAACGTCTTCTGAATCAGAAGAGAGTGTTTTTTAATGTCAGCGCCAGTGTCCTGTCTCTAGTTCACTCTTTCACCTCATATTCCTCTTTCCTGTCCCTCCTCTGACCTCTCGTGACGGACTCAGACTCGGAAACGGGACAAACGAACCCCAGTGGCGGCGATGGATGGGAGCCGAGCCTGCTGATGTGGGTCGTCTGTGGCGGTGTGACCCTCCTCCTGGTCGTCACACTTCTGCTGGCGCTGCTTTGGAGGCGCTGTCGCCGCCGCCTCGTCCCTGATAGCCAGCAGCCGGCCCCAGTGTCCCTCAGCACTTTGGCCGGGGCAAAGCGGGACAGCATCGGCAGCGACTACGACGACTCGGACCGCAGCGATGCCGTCTTCCCTCTGCGGGCCTCTGACAGCATGATCTGTCGCCATTATGAGCGTGCGAGCGGCGACTACGGGGCCCCCGTGTACATCGTTCAGGAGATAACGCCCCAGAGTCCCACCAACATCTACTACAAAGTCTGAGGTCTGCTGCGGTGAGGCCAGAGTGCGGCGCGTGGTCCCACGCTGTCGGGGACACACGGCACATCCATCGCTTCAGTTAGTTTGTAGTAATTGGGAAGAAAAGTAACGTCCTACATTTGTCACACGATGATCTGGGAGCGCTCTGGCTCCGAAACACACTTTATACCTACTATACTGTCACAAGTGCAAAGTGTTTTGTTGTCTTGATTGAGAGAAGAGAGGCCACCAGAGAGGAGCTCGATGTGTCATTTCATTCCTCTACATCTTAAAGGGAAACATTTTCCTTTGTATTTCTGTACATTCAAATGGCAGCAGCCAGTAAGTTGTTACTCTGCAGACTTCACATAGAAAACGCATCACAACGTTATGATCGAGATCCATTTTACCGAACAGCATGTACGTACAATGAGCTCCACCTCAACCAATTAGTAAAATAAAACAAAAACATGAAATGAAGGTAATAAACTTTTTTTTAAAGGTTGCTTTTTAAAATTACGTTGGTTTTGGTACATTGTACTACTAATATTTACAGACCAAACAACAGTAATCACAAAAAGGAACGTGGACTGTTTTACTTTGACTACTTTCCGTTTCAAACGTTTCGTCCTTTGATTGTTAAATATAACAGTTAGTTGCGTTTCTTTGTGTTAGATGACAATAACCTAAATCATCCTGAGACTTGAAGGTTGAGGTTACTTTTCATAAGTACATTGCCTGATAATACTTGCATACTTTTACTTCAGTATTATTTTCATTACAGAGTTTTGGATCGTATTGCAATATATTATTTTTTACTCAAAGCATTTGTTACGTTTTTTACGTAACGTTTATGTTTTTTTATTCCTTTCCACTACACATGGCAACCTCATTTAAACTGTAAATGTGCATTTTACTTATTGATAAATCTGCACATAAAGACTGATTGCACTCCAACACACCAAATGCAAGAGAACTTGAATGTTTTTTTCTGACTCGGTTTTAAATATTGTGCAATGGATCCTTCTGTTCCAGGCAGTTGTTATTTAGGTGATATTATGTCACCTTCTAAAGACATAACCCTTTTCAAACAGCATCCATTATAAAGCTGTCCTTAAAAGGAAACGTGTAAAAGCAGCAGAAGTGTTTTGTTTGTTGGTAAAGGCGGGGGAAGAGTTAAAGAAAGTTGTAAGTAGTGCTTTCTTCATTGCATCATCATTGTTCCTTTGTTCCTTTGCAGTAAACGTGATGGACACACAGGCAGAAAATGGATAGACAGTAATGGATCTTTTTTTTCAGATTTTTCCTCATGGTCACAAAATGATAAAGCAGCGCAATATGTGATGTCCTCAAGAAATATAGGCGCTCTTCTATTTGCTGTCAGGGTCCCACTTAGCATTTATACCTACTTTTTTAGATTCAAATGCATTTTGATATGGTTGATACACACACACTTTAAATTCAAAACTGTTTTCAGAATAACTCTGGGTGGGTAGATGCTGCCCAAATCAGCTTGTCTCATCATTATGTAATGGTATCAATGAGATATTGATTGACATTCAGCAGGGAACAGCACCGCGGACAAAGGAAGGACACGGGGCAGAGAGAAGGCTGTGCATAAACATCTTTCTTTCTCCAAACCCATGAACTCATGAAGACGTTTAACAGCCACAGACTCAGGCTTTGCAGTTCAACCACTTTGTCTAATCTACCTGCAAGCTACAAAACCATCTCTACGGGTAATGACTTTTTTTTTTATTTAAATATAAAAACCACTTAGCATTTAATTGTCCCATAGGGTCTCCCAAGGCTCTGTGCACAGCATCCATGGGTGAACATGTTTCATGCTCCTTCAGCCACATCATGCTGCACATTTTCAACCTGTCAGCTTCCATGAGCTTCCTCTCCACCAGGGACACTGTTGCCTCTGAAAGCCAGACTGGAGGATCTCCAGGACATGTGCTGTATGTGCATCCAACAAGGAAACAGCTCAGCTCAAACAAAGCTACTTGTAATCAGCAAAATAAATAACTTGCAGGAGAACATGGAAGTGAATATGGTGATAACTGTGACAATGAAACTTTTCTATTTGGCCTGTAGCCTGATGCATACACTTGTAATAAAGAGCCGCAAATGACAGGAATGGATGTTCTTATTCTTAACCTGCAGCAACATGCAACTTCCTCTCAGGCAAGTGATGCATTGCAAATATCTGAGAGATTAATTGAAAAGTGTGTCAAAGACGGCGTTATCTTAATAAACCAACGTGTTACGGCCAATGGTGTTTTCAACAGGGAAACGCATTCGGGGACACAATGAGCCGAAAGCAGACACACCAATTCATTTTTTAAGCACTTTGTGGGACCTCGACATGCTCTAGAGTCCTTCTGCATTGCGAAAAGACAATATAACAGAAACAGCAACTTGTGACTCTGAAACAGTACAGAATGTGCTTGCTATCTGTGTGCATGTGTGAGTGTGTGTGTGCAAGTGAGTGTCTAAGTGTGTGTGTCTTCCCACCCCCTCACTTGAAGTGATCCTTGGTCCTGAGAGATGTTTTAGTCCTATGTGAAGCGTCACAGCTGAATGGGCTGTGGTCGGTAGAGGTGAGTTCAGTTGACCTAAGGATCACGTGGAGACAATGGTGGCCGGGCTTCTATAGGAAGAACAAAACAGAGGCCCCCGGGCTCATGGCCCCTGTTGTGGGAGGAGCTTCGCTATGGTATTTTACTCAGAAAAAGTGGAGCAACAGTGGACTGTATCAGATGCGATGTTTTATATCGTAGTCACAGGCTTGAATGTCACAAGTATTACCATTTGAATTTGTACATTTTGTGAAGTCTGCTCAGTTTTATAATGCAGAAATAAAAAATATCTGCATGTCCCACTGTATTGTCGAAATGGATTGCTATTTTTCCTTAATCCGTGTCCCAAATAATATAAATATATATAATATAAAAACCTGTGTTCTAAAATGCTTTTGCAACTGATACCTACATAAACCTTTAACTGACATGAGTGCAGAGCGCACAGAGCTTTACCAGGAGGGGGGAAGGTCTAATAAGGGGAGCTGTAAGCTTTTATCTGACCCCATGGGACGATGTGAAGTCTGCAACCTCCCTGCGTCCACCCACCCCCACCTCACTTCCATATGCAGAGGAACTAGCCCCACCACTGGCTTTGTGTGAGGGGTCGGGGGTCACGAATGAGCGCTCCCACTCCCACCCTGTGTCCGTAGATGTCGGAGAAGACGAACAGATATTCTGGAATCGGGGGGGACTATTCGAGGAGTGAGCTTTGAAGCTCAAATCAATCCAACATTTTGTGGAAGTGGACTTGACCCATGCTGTTCTGAGGACAACCGAGTGTAATTCACATCAACAACACCGCAATTAAATAATGGACGAATGTCAGCGATCAGCAGCTGGCAACACACACGTCCAACCCCTCTCTGAGAGTCACTGGGTTGCATACAGGTGATGCATTTTTAACTACACAAACTGCAGGAATGGGGAAGTTGTGGTAGGTTACTTCCTCTTACAGTTGAAATGCAATCAATTCTTTTTTAGTACAGTCTTTAGTTTGCTAGTTCCCTCTGCTGGCCAGCTGCCATACTGAATCACACTGTCTGTGGCGGTTGACAGGGTTCAACATATTTGATAAAAGTCAGCAGTAGATTGTACGCTCCTCAAGTAATAATTGGTTCCTGCGTGCGACCGACTCACATCTGTGTGGCTTCCCAACACGACGTTTCATTAATAACAATGAGTTGCTCCGTATTGAAAGGCAAAACTAATTACAGCATTTCATTCAAACCCCCATTGTACTCTTAACTACTCAAGGGGTGCATTTAGAGGGGTGGGGGTGTCTGTTTAAGATTTGGAGAGCATAATCTGTGTTGTCTTTGTTATTAATTGCAATGAAAATGGACTCGATGTTCTTGATAGAAATCCATTTACAATTGATTTGAATGTATTTACAGATTTGTCTTGTGTGCAAAGGCATACATAGAAGGATTTTTTTTTCTCCTTGAAGCTGCAGGGCACACTCATAGACGGCCCTTCAGGTTTGAGGTTCCACCCTCAACCATCTTTCAAAGAAAGAGTTTTTTTGTAAGAGTGGTAAGGGTGTAAATCAAGAACCCTTTCCACTGAAAATTATTCTAGAATTTTTGTCAGCATGATTGTTGAAGAATCCTTCTGGCCCACACAAAATAAACACACTAATTGTGAGGTTTCGCTGCAGCACCTGGCCCTTTGTAATCTCTGTGAAGAACCAGGTATGTTCTTCTTGGAACATCGGAGTGCTATGTGTGGGACCCAAAGGCTCTTCTTAACACAAGTGGAAGGTAGAAAAGTTATGGACCTCTCAAGAGGATTTCGGATGAACCTAAAACATGGTTCTTTGTAAAATATATCAGAGGGAAAAATCTTTCACTGATATGTTATGATAAGCTGCAGGCAAAACCCTGTGAAACGGTTCCAAGTGGATCTTAAATCAGGGTACAAAAAGAGGCAAAAAGGAAAACCTCATGTTCATCATCATGTTAAAATGATTTTGAACGATCTTGTCCTTGTAATGATAAGCTTTTTGATCAAAGTGTAAATCAAAAAAACCACAGCCATCCTCATCATAAAAATATTGAAAAAACAAACATTATCATTATAAAAATAATCATTATAAAAGTACATTTTGCAGAATGCCGCAAAGATCTGAAGCATGTTTGCTTTTGTAGATCTACAGCGTTCTTTTGATTTCACTGCAAAGTATGTAACAATTCTGTCATTTCAAATGTCCCAAAGAAAACTGTTAAAGTACTTCAACTTAATGCAAACTAAATGTGTTGGGCAGTGAGTCTGGGTCCTCAGGCAGGGCCCCACTAGCCACCACATTTAGTTAATTTGTGTAATACTTAATGGCTTTTGCCTTTTGCTTGTGATGGACCATCATCCAGATGTTTTGTTTTAAATCTCGGGAGGAAGCAAAATGAGGTAATGAGAAAACTGTGCAGGTGTGGACGAAATACAGTCTTGCGGTTGTGATTGTAAACATTTATTGATTCTAACAAGTGCTAATAAACTGCACAAAACGAAAGTATAGTGTTTTAATAATTTGGGAAAGACAAGTACTGGTGAAGAGTTACTAAAATTACTTTGAAGGTAAAAATATTACTGAAATTAGTTTTAGTATTTTAAATATTAAAAATAATAAAACACATTTTAAGAACACCTAAATCAGTTTAATTAATATATTTGAATGTGTTGCTCCTCAGATTATTTCTTGAATAATTATTTTTGCTGCACATGTTATTTTGCATCAGTGGTTGGAAGCTAATTTGGTGGAAATGTTGCTCAAAACTAATAAACTGAATATAAATGTATTCTAAAAGAGATCCTTACAAAAATCATTTCTAAATTACAATAGAAAATCTGATATCCATGACAGTCTGTCAAAAAGACCAAAGTATGTGTCTCTCAACATTATCTATTGAAATATGACTGAAGTTGTTCTAAATGATTATTCCTGAATTAAAAAAACTTTAAAAAGACCTATGTTACATTTAATTTAATACACATTGACTGTGGTGTTCAGACTATAACTTTACTAAAAGCACTAACAAATTTTAGCACTTAAATTGTACTTATAATGGCACTTATCTATAACTATATAGTTGTAAATTGGCTTATTTGATGAAATTGCACTCTCTTGGTTCTTTGAGTTTGAATCCTTATGATTGAAATGCACTTATTGTAAGTTGCTTTAGATAAAAGCGTCAGCTAAATGACACGTAATGTAATAATGGGTGTTAAATATATAATTAATGCAAAAACGATTGAAGAAATTTCATTATTTTCGTGTATCAATGACACACACTATACCATTGTTTGGAATCTAGAAGTTTACCAAATCGCAATTTACAAGAAAATGCAAAACCTGTCTTTTTATCTGTATGGAATCCGATAAAAAAAAAAAAAAAAGTAATTATCTTTGATGAGTTTCAGGCTGATATGTGTGAAAACTATTCCCCGTAGGCTCATTTCAAAGTGTTGTGGACAAGCAACAGGTTAATTAATCGTTTTTATATTTTAATCAAACAAGCATCGTGGGCACTTAAGAAACAACATATGGTCACTATCAATACAAATTAGTTCAACTACTCAGCGCTATTATTTTCTCAAAAAATATGAAACTTGGTTTGGGATTATTTATATTTTTATCCGTCAAAAGCTTAACGCAAAACTCAAATCCACATAAAACTCTACGACTACCCAGGCCTCCCCCCCCCCGATAAAGCATAAAGCATGCGTCCATGTTTTCTTTACATTTAAGGATGTCGAAGGCAGCAGCTCGCCCCTCCGCTTCCTCCGGGGAGGTGGAGGCTGTTTGGCTGGAGATGCGGGTCGGAAGTACCGTAGTTTATGTATGCTAATGGGAGAGTTGGGGGTTGTAGCTAGATATTTACGTTCAGTGGGAGCCGCCCTTCATTCACCCACATGGTTACCAACTGGTCGCCTTCGCGCCACTTTCCCAATCCCGCATAGCGTTTTTTTATCCAGCGTACGTGGGCTGTAAATTGGCTCACGGCTCGACTCGGACTTCGTTTCATGTTCCGTTTTTTAAATCCGCAAGTGTAAAAGTTTTCGGAATAGTTGCGTATTTATTTCTCTTTCTTTTTTTGTCGGTAGGAGACTGCAGCCCGAGCAAGTGAGCGAAGATGGTGGATTTCAGCTGGTGAGTGTCTAGCGAACGCGTGTTTATCGCCGAGGAAGTCCGGGGGTTTCTGCCTCTGCTGGTGCCCACGTTTTCTTTACTCAATGTTCAAACAATGTGTATTTAAAAAAAAAGTGTTTTACTATCCCGCCGGTGAGGATATCCGAACATGGGTGATAATGCTGGCGATGAAAACAGCGTGGCAGCCCCCTCTGCTCCACCATTGAGGGAATGAGGGAGATTTGAAAAGCTGTCCGGAGCTTTTCTCCGCTGCGCTATAGCAACTAGTTGAACAAAAAACAGGCCTCCTAATAACAACACCCGCTTTGGTATAAACGTGATCGTCCGGTACCTGGAAAGAAAGTTTTACAAATCTGTTTAATTTGTTGCTCAGTGTCGAGTGCAGTGGTGTGTGAGTTAAAGTGCCCCCAGAACAAAGCAGCAGCACATGGGGCAGTGTTAGGCCGCGCGTTTTAGCTTAGCTGCCTTAGCCTAGCTAGGCTTAGCCCAGCTGTGTGTACTGTACCTAGTTTAACCCTCGCGCTAAAAAGACAGTGATGTGCGTGATCTTTTAATACAGGTAGACTGAGATGAGTACACACGACCAGGCGAGCCGCATGGGTCTTTTGTGTAATTTCAAAAAAGTGTGGTCGTTTGTTGTTGGCTAGCAGCGACACTTATTCCACGCGCCCCCCCCCCCCACCCCAAACCATATTAATAAAGCCACCTATTCTAGCAAATGGTCCAAACCGCCCATGTGACATCTCCACGGTGTGCCGCACGTCATTGTGACCGTAGTGGTGTTAAAACGTGTAGCCGTGTTTTCATCGAGCGAGCACGATAGCCAACAGCAGCTAAAGCGTCCCGACCAATGCTGCCCGCTAGCATCCGCTCCCCCGGGACGGTGGCCGTGTTTGGTCGGTGGCTGGAGCCCGCACGCCACCGGTCCTCCGTTTAATACACAGCACGCATGTGTAGGCTTCAGTGTGCCTTTCTTGCGTTTGCGTATTGCATCGGTTGGTTTTAAAGTCGTTGATGCTACGGTTTGGCGCACTTCGAGGCGCCATGTTAAAGGCGGGGGGAGGGGTGAACAACACCGGCCCCTGCGCAGGCGCCCCCGTGTCGCAGAGGGAACGCGGGCCACAGCCTGCGCTTCTCATTCATGCTTTCCCAGTGACCTCGTGCTGCTCGGCTAAGTCACAACAAATCGTATCGCCAACTACATCTTGCACTTTGCGACGAAGAAGTGATCGTGGTGCGCAACTAGGACGCATGGGAACGCAAATTCCGCGTTTTCAGTGACTTTACACCGGTTACACGTGGGCACGCAGCCACCAGCGAGTGTGACTTGTTGCTATGTCTAAAGTTTGTGGTTTTCTCATTTTAACAAGCTGTCCTGTGTCTTTCATTTCCAGATCCGCCACAAACTGCAGGACCATAAACCCAATTTTCAACTCGAAGCCATGTGGCCATCTTCCCAATGGTGCCGGACGGCACCCAGTCTGTGTATTGTCAAAGTGCTTACAGTGCAGGTAGTACTAAGCAATACCTACTGCAGTGAAGGCACTTACAGCAATACTCTGACACTGATGTGCAAGTTCTTTGATGCTAAATGTCATTGGAAGTACTGTCTTTGTGCTAAGGTGCATCTAGTGCAGATAGTGAAATAGACTAGCACCTACTGCCCTAAGTGCTCCTTCTGGCATAAGGGGCTGTGATATACGCCACTTGGCCATTTTAAATTTCCAATTGGGCCGAATATCTTGCAGTTCTCTGCTAGTTTTGCATAGTTGCACTACAAGAATAGATGAGTTGTGCAAATCTATGCAAAACTGATGGTGGCCTGCTTGCTCTCCACCTGTAAAGATCTTTTGGGTTTGGGGGGGTCGTTTCATTAAACACAATCTGTTGTCATAATACACATGTAACGCTGTTTTGAAAACGGGGAGTGTTTTTCCAGTTCTCAACTGACTTAACTGAGTTTCAGCAGTACTAAAGTGCTTATAGTGCAGGTAGTGTTTTTCTCCTATCTACTGCAATATAAGCACTTGAAGTACTTCTAACTTAATGAATCTTTCTGCAAACTTGGCATGTTCATCACCACACAAGGTCTTTTGAAGCGTCGCATGGTCAGTTTTGCTGGTTTGCATCCAGTTTTAACTATTGTTTGCTGTGCAAATCCATGCAAAACTGATTAAGTTGATGAACTATGTTCTGCCAAATGTGGATGTGTGTGACATTTTGGATCTTTGGAGACGTCCCTTCCTGTGCAGGTGGGGATTAGTAGCAATGCTGTGTACCAGAAGGTATTGCACTTGTCCCGGCCTGTATAGGAAAAAGGAGATGGAGCTGACAGAGACCATGACTCAAGCTTTTCGAGAACTTCTGCATGTATGAAATCTTAGTTTGATTGTAATATTTCTTTGAAACGGAATACATTTTAAAAAAACATTTTTTCTCTGACTGCTGTTATTCACTCATTAAAATGCATGTTTTTTATAGGTATTAATTAGACTGATAGCGGTGGAACTTTTTTTTTCTCCAAACAAATAAGCTTGTGGTAATTAAAAACTTTATTAGCCATTTACAAATATTACATAACAAGTGACCATTTTCCTCACCATACCAAATTAATCTCTTCCCAATATGTAATGTGCTTTTTTTGTTTGTTTGTAATCTAGTTTACTGGCAGTGAACCGCACTATGACCATTTTCAACAACGGGTCTTATACGGGGGTGTAGTTTGGCCTTTAGTATGATTCGACTCGCAGGCCAAGATGCTAATGAAAAAAATACCTAAATATAAAATGTATTTAAGCACATTTAAATTCCATACTTTTCTTCAAATAAATGTTCTGGTTACAATTTATATTTTAATGGATAAAGGCTAACCCAATCCCTCTAATTATTCATTTATTTTGAAAATGGTTATTCTTTGGGGCAAGGCGGTGATTTAAGACCACCAACAAATAACAATGAGACCTGTTCAATTGAAATATTCGATGAGCTGTCTTTTTAATTGGGAACTATTTAAAATCGCCAATCATCTAAATTGACTGAATTTCAGAGACCAGAATAATATATCCGTATGAATCAAACTATTAATAAATCCCCCACACAACTACTATACCACCCCCCCCCCCATTGACCTCATTCAATACGGGAAAATACAGTTCGATTCCGAGGAGTTTCTTCTATATATTTATCACTGCGTAGTGAACACATCCTTCATCGTTATTAAAATATAAGGTGTTGGTGGGGTGCTGTCCACTAGAGGCCGCCGCTGAGCTGCGCGCGGGGTGCGGGTCCGCCTCCGCTGCCGCTGCAGCCAAGTTTGACAACATGCCGCTTTTAAACAGACCCTTCACACCGCTGCAACTTTGTCCCCGTGTGTCTGGACTTAAAGGATGTTCTGGAGCGTTTTCCTCGACACAAACATTGTCGACGCTCAGTCCTGAAACCTGAGACGTGGAAGAGCGGACTCCACGTTCAGAAGAGACCTCAACTTTTAACCCGCCGTCATTCCTTGTGGAGCAGTAACCCCGTTTGTTGTTACAATGGGACATCTGTGGGCGCACGGCGTTTTCTTGCTGGCGTTTTGCTCCGGCTTTTGCTTCGGAAACCCGAACAGATGTGACGAAGTGCGGAAAGTTTTCCAACTCAGACAAATTGGACCAAATCAATTATTGCCTCTAAACCCCAGAACAGGTAGGTCGTGTTCGAGTACGAGCCGTGTGTGTGTCTCTCGTTTGTTTTCTTCCTGATGTTAAACTTCAATCAAGTCTCATCTCTACTTGATCATTCACTGCTCCGGATAGCAACAAAGCAACATGCCAAACCCTGATGGAGAGAAACGTGCCTGCGAAGTCACTCAACACCTGATTACCTGTCTGTGGAGCTCTCAGTGCGCGTCAACCTGTCATTGTCTGGCTTCTTGAAGTTCTCTGTAGTCACAAAACACACCTTTCAAAAACATTTTAGAGGCGTGTGTGCAGTTGTAATGATAATATGGAACAAGAAAGCTTCAAGCTGTTTAAAGTGCATCTTGCTGTCGGACTTTTCAATGACGCAAACTTGTGTGTGTCTTAAATTACAACAGCTTTCAGAGTCATCTCTTTGGTTACATTAGTACTTTATTTATAGCTGTGTTTCAGGTTCTTGTTACATGTGGAAATATTTGGAGAAGGAGTTTATTACAAATCAGCTTGTAAAATGGTTTGGGCTACTACACTGTATTATAAGCTAAACTACAATATACAGTTTTAATTTAATTTAACCACAAACTAAAGTGGCTGAGATACTTTTTGCTTGCTTGACTGTCTAAAGCAGGTTAGTGGCTTGCAGGGATAAACTGGAATTATTTTGTGTAAAGTTTGGTAAACTAGGCTTCACTAAACTTTCTGAACACCACTCATCATGTAATTCCACTTGACATGTCTTAAGGGTTGTGGATGTCTTATGTTATGCCAGCTTACTGCTGCTTATTTCTCTTGAAACAGTAAATCTTAATGGTGTTTACTCCCATCCTGCCACAAACTGCTCGCTGCAAACTTCACTGCCCCTTTCCTCCGCCGCTACGAGGGGACTAATTGCATGGACAGAAAACCCCTCAACTGCCTCCAGAAACCTCTGAACTAACCCTTATGATGCCATCGAAACTCTTTCCCCATCCACGAGCACGTGTGGGACTGAACCTCTGCGCTGTTTCTCAACTCAAGAGAAGAGCGAGGAATGGTGGCCGCCTCCTTCTGTAGCGATGACTTCAAGCTCCTCACTGAGTAGCTACTAAACACACGCTACTGGTTAAAGCCGCACCTTCGCTGACCTCCCTGGCAACCTCACTCTTGTCCTCCGGGTCTGCCTGCGGCTTGACACTGGAAGGATGTTTCCCTGATGGATTCATATTAATTTGCTCAAACACATCAGATGGTGTGATGGAAGATCGCCAGAGCTGCAGTCAGTCCAGTATAATTCATTTCAGAAGGATTGACTCGTGGGCTTGTAACAAATAACCTGGCCATATTTCTGAGCGAGATGAAGCTGTTACCATGTTTTCTAATAAGACGAGCCAAACAGCCCAGGTCAGCTCGGGTCGGAACGTCTGCCACGAGAGGCAAACGAAACCTGCTCTTTGTGGAGAAAGCACGGGGAACATTTAGGTTAAGAAAAAAGGAAAACGCAAAGACCCAGGGCTCTTTCAAGTCGTCTTATCAGGGAGAAGTTAAATTCCTCCACGTGTGCCATCGCCTGCACTGCTCCATGAGCCTCGCAGAGGGCTGATAGCGTCTCTGGCAGCAGCTCCGCGTGCTCTGCCTAGGCATGTCAGAGCGGCTTTTAGTGGAGTCTTTGGGGTCTCTTGTAAGATGTTTTGATTTTGTGTGCAGATTGCTTACATTTGTTCATAATGGATAACCTGAGACTGAACGCTTTTGCGATAACGCTTTTACTTAGATCTCCTCTCTCCGGGTGTAAAGTATGATTACTACCGTTATAACCAAAATCTCTTCACATTCTTTTCATGCAACTTATTCTTTGTTTGTGTGTCTCTAAGATGAGGAGGATGATGAGGATTCCTTGACGTTTCGTCCTGGGCCACATGTTTGGCTTGTGCGGGTCTGATTGGCTGGATTGCATGACTTTAGACTCTTAGCGTTGTTCTCTTGCAGATGCAATGCTGCTAGAGGAAGCTGCTTGACACTTTCCAGGTCATCCTACAGATAACACAGAAGATATTTAGACCCAATCACTCATTCAGTCTCACCTAAGGCAGTTTAAGGTGTCAAATCCACCTTATCCGCATGTCTGTGGAATGTGTTAAAGAAAGTGGAGCCCTTAAAGAGAGCATGCAAATCTCCAAGCTCAGTTAATGCCTCTCGCTTATAAGAATTACGATTGCAGTCACAGAGACAAACATTCTTTTCTCTGAGAAAGAAACACCCAGTGAGGTTAAAAAAAGACCCTTTACCTGACAGATGTTAGCCATGTTACAAATATTTGCATGCAAGTTTACATTTATTGTCTGTCCTATTTCACTATTTTAGTTCACTGTATATTATTTGGTTGAAAATAACCTTCTTGTGTGAAACCAAAAGAGTAAAGTATGTCAGCTTGGACAAAGTGGATTTAGAAATCCAGTTTTATTTCTAACCCACTTGTCTATAATGGGTTCATAACATTCACCCTCATTTGGCTCTCAGGTTCAGACCTTCAGGTGTGCATGTCCAAGAACCTGACCTGCTGCACCAAAAAGATGGAGGAGAAGTACCAGGTGGCTGCCCGCAGGGACGTCCAGAACCTCATCCAGACGTCCAGCTCCGGCCTCAAGTCCCTCATCTCGCGCAACGTGGCTGCTTTTCATGGTGAGAGTTAATTGTGTGTGTGTGTGTGTGTGTGTTTAGTCATCGCTGTTAAACTTCATAAACCTGTGCTGAGATGAGAGCGTAAATGTTTACATGGATAATTCTATGCGTGGAGATGTTTGTGTGTCTTTCCGAGTCGGAGTGCACATTTGCAGTTTGTGTGGGTGTTGTAAAAACATTGGATGAGTCAGTGTGTGTGTGTGTGTGTGCGCGCGCTGTGAGGCTCCAGTGCGAACAGAGGAGGGTCTGTCCTGCTTCCAGATCTGCCGCTACCCTGTGATCCTGAGATTAGATAGGTCGTTGCTGTCGGAGGCTCAGGGGGGCGTCCATACGGGGTGAATTTGTGTCAGGGATATGTACCGAGTTCTTCCTAATGACCTCTCGTCCTGTGCGAGGCGTCACCCTCTTCTGCTGTCCATCCCTGCATTTGTTGTCAACATCTGTCTCTTATTGTTTTCCATTCCTCTCCATCGTTTCATTCAGCAACAACTGACAGAGTTAACGTACAGGCAACGGCTTGCCTCCGTCTGCTCTCCCTGCCCGGCGTGGGACGTCTCCCCCCCCCCCCCACTCCTAGATCATGGCTGTCATGTGACGACCGAAACGAGTGGGCAACAAACACAGAGCTTATGACTTGAACGTTCTGTCTCAGACATATCGTTAAGCCAATTCTCTTTAACGATGTGTCTCAGTTTAAGGACGGGCTGTTATCCTACTCCTGAAATCAAATGATTTATGGGAGGGCCTCGGCATGATCACAGTGTTTTAGTCGTGGTTGACATGGGGCAAAGCCCTGCTTGTGTCCCCGATTGTTTGATGTGCCTCCTCAGACTCCCAAGGTGAACTAAAATGTTCTACTTTTACGATAACCATTATGAAGCATGGCCACTGCTGTTAACTTAAAAATAGTTACAAAATCCAATTAAATGAAAGTTCTTACTGGGTCAATCCATCCATCTGGGCTGGGTCTTGGGGGGAGGGGGGGGGGGGATGCAGGAGTAACATCATGGTGTGTCTGGCGTCCCTCTCTCAGCAGTAACATTTTCCAGCTCTTCCTGGGAAACCGTGATGCATTCTCAGGCCAGAAGGTTGGATGTGCCCAACTGGTAGGAGGCGGGCATTATTTTATATACAACAAAAAGAAGATTCTCACTTCATTTGTCATTGCGTTTTGGCTTCCCTCCCCTTTTGGGGACAACAGAATATTTAAACCTTCATAAAATGTCTTGGAATTAATTTCCCAAAAGATGAGGTTTTTAACTTATTGTCCCTTTGAACGGGCCCATATGTTGAGCAGCAGATTATTGCACGTTTGGTGCACTAGTGAGTATTTACGTTGCAAAGAAGAGTAAACTTAATTGGCCGTTGGCTACACAGGCGATATGTGATACTAGGATGAGTTCATTGTTGGTTTTGGTCTTTTCATTTCAAGTCATAAAAGGCTGCAGGGGCTAGAAGCCGTTTCAAAATACTCACAAAATGAACAGCACTCACATGGTTTCATCTGTGGAATGGCAGCCAGTGGGCTCTCCTGCCAAACCAAACAGAGTTCCTTGTCAACATCGCCTCTCGTCAGTCAACAAACACCGGTCGCTGCTTCCAACACCCGGGCTGCGTGTCACAAGTGGCAACAGACGCTCAGCAATTTGAGTCTCATATCGGAGTCACGGCAGCCGGGATCTCACATCCCTAAGTGTCCCTAAGTCGGTTTTGTTATTCATTTAACTTCAATCCAAACTGCATGACATCCTTAGCAAAACACCCGGCCCCATGCCAACAGATTCGTTGTTAGGAGGGTTGTACAAGGGGTCCGAGCACGATTTAAAGAGTGGTCCAGTCCCCTCGCGTAGGAGTCATGTGGAGGTGACCTGCTGTTGTTTGTCACTAAATAAATGGTGTCACAATTCTCATGACTGCGGGCTAATTTATACACATGAAAACAATATGTATATGAAAGTTAGTTCCGTCCATGGCTAATGAATCTTGAGTGCATTTGCCCCATTTTACTGTTAACATCTTGCGTTGCTAACATCCGCGCTGCTTACTTCTTCTTCTTTGTTGACTTTGATGCCGCTGTTTATTGACTCGTTACACTAACAATAGTATATCATTATAACATTACTGGTAAAAAATGTCTTTATTTTCATCAAAGCTTTAATCGAATAATATATACAAATGCCAACTCGGTGTGTTTTCCTACTATTTATCTGGTTATCAAAGTAAATCTGAAACCTGATGCTTGTTCAAATGTTGATGCAGACTTTTTGTCTCATAGTCTTATCTGTTTACACACACACATGCACACACACATGCACACACATGCACACACATGAACAAAGCCAGCGAGAGAGCCACCCACGTGGCTTTGTTCTATTTGGCCGCGGTGGTTTTAAGAGCCTTTGTCACATGGAGAAGACTCTGTGCCACCAAATGTATGGGAAGCACGGAGGGAACGAAATGTCTGGCAGGTTCCTAGATCTTAACGGAGTGGGGAAAAAGAGCTGTTCTTCTGTTCATGTGCAGAAAATAAAAGAAACACAAGTCAAGCATTTAATCCGTCTTTCCTAACCAGGGAGGGTTCAGTGGTGCAGAATTAATATGAATGAATTGTTTGTGATTCATCTTGTGTGAATGGGAGTGTTTTCATATTGTAATTGGAGTGGAAGCGGGGCAACAACGTTATGGATCATTTTAAAATGGAAAATACATTTGAAGTCGACTGGTTGCCCTCAGCACAACGCCCGTCGACACGCCTGCTTCATCATGAACACTTTTGTGGAGCACATGAAGACATATTTCTCTCTCAGGCTGTAGGTGGGTTGGGGCTCTGAAGAAAAAGTCCCTTCAATTTGGTCTCCAAAATGATTGGCAGCCTCGTCTGTAATTGGAGAGACAACGGAGTCAGAGCCGAGTGTATAATGCATTACAACCACAGACAGGAAGATCGACGAGTTAGAAGGGCTGAGGCTAATGCGGTCATATGTTTTGTGCAAAGCCTTCAATTAGGCATCTTTATATGAGGCAGCTGAAGGGAGAGGAGGGATGAGGAAATTAGATGAATGTAGATGGATAACAGTCTGAAACACTCAGGAGACATTGATAAATAACTCCAACCTATAAATTTAAAAGGGGGGGGGGGGTTTCCTAGGGGACTTGATGTTTTTTGCTTGTAATGGCCCACGCTTATAAAAAAGGAGCGAAAATAAATCATCAAGGGCACATGTAGAAAAAGAAACAAATGCTTTTAGATAATGAGTAATAAAGTAAAAACAAGTGCTCGAGATGTTAATTATGAGTAGAGCTTCAAAGCACAGCTCATCCCGCAGTAATGGCTCATTACATTTTTCTCTATTCTTCCGAGGAATGCGCCTCGACATTTTAATATCGTGTCCTTAAATAAACCCGACCACCGCCATCTCATCATTTCACAGCCAAACCGTTGCCGAGTAACTGGGTTGAAAGAGATAAAAGTTGAAAGAATAAAGACAAAGTTGACGGCAAATTGTCGACACGTTTCTTCTCCCGTCTTGCTCCTGGTCTTTGAGGACTGCTTGTTTTCATTCAGCAGCTGTGAGGTTCCTGCGTCGTCCCCACAATGCACAAATATGCAGCCCGCTGTGCAGGGCTTCGGGGGGAGATCCGTTTTTTTTTTTTTTTGTGCAGGTTTGTGTTACATCCATGGCAACCAACCTGTGCAATCTCAGCGCCCCGTGGTGTAGGAGTCAATAAAACTCCGAGACGGAGCCCACTGTGAATGTGTTGAGGTGTCTGAGAGTCTGTCTGAGGAGGGACACTCAACGTAAAGGAAAACGGTCTCGGATAACCAGATCAAAGGAGTGCCCTCCTTTGGGATAATCTTTGAAACTATAAAACATGTGTCCAACATGTCAGTTATGTTGACTAACACAAACACTGTTGTTAGTGGAGTAATTGTTACCTGAAGGAACAATGGACAATCATGAAAATATGAACAACTGTCATTCGTTGTCTGTTAAAATATGAAGCTATACAAGGGAAGGGTATTTACTAAAATTACTACTGCTTTATGAAAATAGTTTGAAACGCGGGGAAATTACATGCTGGGAAGATCAATAACGCAATCCTAAATGTTTAAGAGTAATGAATTTGAGTCGTCTGATCAACACATCAGCAGCTTCAATCCCACCCGCTGTCATTTTTCAATATTTCTGTTTGTTAATGGATTTAATACACACTGGGTCAACCACTAAGAGGTGTCGGTAGGCATGTTTTTCTGTTGATCTGGATTGAGCCAGAATAGCTGTGTAACCTGCTTCTGGTCTTGATGCTACGCTAAGCTAACCGTTGCCTGGCTCCTGCCAACCAGTGCTGCTCTCACTGAGGCACGAAGGTGTCGTCACCATGAACACTCTGTGGCTTGCGGCCTTCCTTCCAGTCAGTGGTTGCTTTTGGTTTCCAGCCCGGGAAAATAAAAACGTCCCCATTAACATGAGACATGGGAATAAAGCCGACACAGTTAGGCAGCCTTTTGCTTTTCTATTTGCTCTGCTTCAAATTGTGAGCTACCGTTTTGTCGTGAACACAAGTGGTGCGGATTGATGTTTTAGATCAAACAGTCCACGGTTTTTGTTGAAGTGGACTTGGTCTTTGCACTCTTAAATGCCAATTGTGTTTTCTGTTTACTAGCTTTTAATGGACCCACTGCTCACCTTTAACTCTTTGAATTCAGAGAGGAGCATATTGGAATGGCAGGAGCCGCACGGCTCGACCTGAGAGGAGACCACTGTGTGCTGAACCAGGAGGTCTGAGCGGAGGATGGAGTAACGTTGTTATGATTGCCTATTCATTAAGCTGATCATCTTTTGGGGATGCAGTTTCCATTTTATTGCTTAACGATAATCATCTTATGTTTCATTGTAAGAACTGATAGGGTGAAACTATTTTGAATGCAACAATTATATTACCATCTATTGTAACTTTCCGCTGTAATATGCCTCGGCCTGCTCTCATGCATGAGTTAGTTTGTTATGGGAGTCTGAGTTGCCCTTTAGAGGCACAGCCCCAGCTCCTTTGGAGGCTCCCCAAACACAACTTGTGCTTCTATTGGTCAGTCAAAGCTGATGTCCATTAACATTTTTGGTCAAAGATCCTTTTCAGTTGCTGCCTCTGCTCTAGTTAAACTCAAGTTTGTCAGGTTGCACTCTTCTGGTTTACACTTGGACTTCATCCTCTAACTGCGTTGCTGATGTAATTTAGATATTTGTAAACAAATGTATTTGCATTACTAACCCATGAAAAGTATGCTGTTCAATTACACAGCGCTTTCTGTAATGTGAACAGTGTGAACTACGGCCTACTAGCAAATTTCATCCTTCTGGTCTTCTAATTAGACTAATTCCCGCTGTTGACCCGCGACTGTTCAGAAGGCTGAATTTAGGATGAACACATTTCTTCTGTGTATATATTATATAATAATATTCCAGCTCGATGTTTCGCTCTTCAGTGGATATCATACAAACCGTTTCTTCTAAAATCAGAGCTGTTTTCAGCCACCACACCTACAACTGTTTCTTTGGCAGTCCACGTTTCTCTTCAGGGTTTCATGTTTCAGGAGGACAGATCCTGTGCTGTGACCGGTCCGGAGCAGCACTGCATCACCGGCTACAGTAACGTAGTGTTCCCTTCCAGTAAAGTTTCTATGTTGGTCACAAATTGGCAGCTCGCCTCAGTCAGGGAAAATATGCTGCTTTTTATAGGATTCTTTATTTTAGGATCTTTTGTCTTGAAAATGAACATTCCTCGTGTTACATTACCCTCTCGAAAACTACCACCCTGCCTCGTAAAGAAGTTTCTTTGTGTTTCACCGAAAATCATTTAGAAAACGGGATATGACCTATGATCATAATATCATCAATATGATCATATGAGAGGTGTGGATGAACTACATCAGTCTTACATCAGCTTTTCTTAGGCTAAATGCATGTAGGTCCAGTATGAAATGAAAAAAAATGTGTGCAGATATGTATGGCCCCTGGAAGATGAATGACTTTTTGGACCACCTGACTTTTCCTCCTTCTATGTGTGGTTTTATTTCATTCATCAAATACTTTTTGTTTACAACTAAACACCTAAATGTTTTTAGTTTACTCTTTTGTATAATCCTGAGTTACGTAGTAACCAAACATGCACGCCCTACACGCTGAATAAAGAATACATCATCTGTTTGAAGATTTCATACGCCGATTCTCACAGTTGGTCTTGAAACCCTTTTGCTAACATGCTCTCTGCTCCTTTGTGTCGGGCCTTTAGCCGACGCTTTGTCCACCGGTCTGCGGCTGTGCCTGCTTTGTTGTCACTCGTACAAGAGGAGTGTGTGTGTGTGTGTGTGTGTTGGTGTGGTTGTGTATTCCACCCAACGGAGGGGCCTCTCCTCCAGATTTCTACAGAATTTGGGCTTGGCTTTGTGCTTCGAGGCCGGACAGTTGATCCAGGGGAGGACAGAGACGGACCAAGAATGCGAAGGAGCAGAAGAATGACCAAATGACGGAGAGAAAGTTGGGAGGACTCCAGATTCTTTTGAAAGTCTTCCCATAGTGTTTGAAGTCAGAGGATGAGGATTTAGAGGGAAGAAGGATTATTCTGAGTCAATACCCTTCCCAATCCAAGCGTTTGGACTGCTGCAAAGATACAACATAGTCGTCACTGGGACTCCTTGTGCCGTGTGTCCGACATGCCGGCGGCACTTGCCATGTTTCTAATCAGGTTATGCACTACCCTAGAGGAACATGCTTATTTGTTACCTTCCAGACCTTGAGTTGGTGTCTGACTCGCTGAGAGGAACAGGAGGTCATTATAACTCTGGACTCTGCGATCAGTCCTTTTTACAACATCTGGGAGCTGGATTGAAATAAATGAGGGCTCTCTAAGAGTTGTTTCTATGAAGTTGAAGATGAAAACTCCCATTCGTTAGCTTAGCTGAGCATACATACAGGAAAAGGGGGGCAGACAGCCAGTCATGCTCTATCAGAGCTAACGGCATCCGTTTACACCTCTAAAACTCAGTAACAAACATGTCACATCTCCTTCATTTAATCCAAACCCAAACTGAACCGTTAAATGCAACAATTTGATGTTCATAGCAAGGTTATGTATCAGACGTGCTGGTAGCCCTGCACATAAGTTCTCCATTTTTACACATATCTCCACATTGTCTTGTACAGATTAAACAGTTGAGTTTTAGAGGACCAGACAAACTTTTTTCTTTTCTCTTGTCTCCAGTCTTAACGGCAAGCTAAGCTAGTCTATCTTAAAAATAATGCTTTCTCTCAAACCAGAAAGCAAAAATGGCTAGCTGTGTCTTTGATTAACATTTTTGTTGTTCATTCTTCTCTTTCACCATGTTCTTTCGGTTTGCGTCCTTTAAACCACAGATGGGGGTTTTGTGTTTTCTGTACAGTATCCTCGTGAGAAACCGTTGAGTGCTTTTACAGCGTCAGACATGAAGCTAATTGCTGACTCTTCACCCTCCTGCGATACCGTCCGTGGTTGTAGGTCAGTTTATTGCTTCTCTAGAGATCCAGTGTGGTTGACGTACTTAGAATCCAGCTGTGTCCCAGAGGTGGACAGCAGGACGCAGTCTTGCACACACTCGTTAACAGCTCACAGACGTACTGCGTCTTACACTTTGCTCGTGTATCTTTCAAACACACACTCGCTGCATAGAGATGAGCCCTAAAAATACACACACCAGTCAGCACTTTACATTGTTTGTCTCCTGTGCCTGTTTGAAATGGAGATTTATAGCTGCTGGCTGTTGTTTTAAGGTCATTTTGTAGATTAGATTATACAGCGCGCTGCTCAATAGGAGCTGTAACTTTATGACAGATTAATACAGTTTATTAAGCCCCTTTTTAGACATTTACAAAGTTTTGAGCTGTGTGACGACCTATTGCAGTGTGACGAGTTAGAGACCTAAGAAAATGTACAACTGTTAAAACCATGTTACTTTGATTTGGTGCTATGTTAAGTGAATGGTTCAGGCCTTAATGGGTTCTTTTTCTGGAAGTGGCCCTCAACTTAAACCAAAATTCTTTAAATAATTTAGATGCCCAACGTAAGCCAGACACAAATTAAGGCTGTGGTTTGGATTTGAGAACATTTAACTGTAAAAGAGTTCTTTCCATAACTGATCCTAAAAGAAAACTGCTCCGATTCCACCACAGACCCTGCAGTTTCTATCAAAACATCAGTGTCATATTTTTCTATAAGACCCTTGTTTAATGGGATCGAGCTTCTCTGTTTCAGTGAAGTGGTTGGGAGAGGAGAAATCACCTTTTCTTCCAGTCTGACGGAAGGAAGTATTTTCTAAGTAAGGAAGGAGACCCCGGGGATTAGCCCGTAGTCGTCTGGGCGATGAAATCCTAAACACGGCAACACACCGAGCCTACTGTCTGCTCACCCTCTCCACTCTTCTTCTTCTCCTCCTCCTCCTCACCATCATGTCCTTCTCCCCCCATAATGGCATAATAGACCTTCTTATTACTAGTGTTCTGGCATGAGTGACAAATTAATGTTGTTTTTACTGCTGGGAGTCCAGTGTTTGATGGCTTATTCTCTACGGCTGATGACACAACTTGAACCTAAAAGTACCTTTTGTTTTTATTTAATACCATGTCACGCTTTACATTAACATGTTCACATGCTTGTGCGTCAATATAAGATAATGTTACAACTTTGCCACTGCCTTGATATTGAGCTTTTTGTTGACAATCTTATCAAAATTGCACCCAAGCTCCAGAAACTACAGTTTTATTGTAGTTTTTTCTTTTATTCATTAATAAAACAGTACATATACATTTTAAGTGTACACATTTATTTTGCAACATGACAGATTTTATACATTACATGTCATTTAGCCAACACTTACCAAAGTGACTTACCATATGATTTCACTTTCTACTTTCAATTCTACTTGACACATTTGTTTTTTTTGTCAATATTTTATCCTTTTGGCTAAATAAAGTTGCCTCTACCTCAATTCAAAAACATCAAGTTTAAATGATTGGAGCTTTAAAACCTCATAATTTTCACTGATGGCCTGTACACAACCCAAATGAGTGCACAATAAATGCCAAATGTTAAAGAACGTTGGAATTTAATGGATGCCTGATGATGAAATTGCTCTTTGACTTCACTGTCTGCGACATGTCTACTGCCTTTTCAACAAGTTAGTTTTGCAGAAAAGCCTGTGCGTCTGTATGCTTTTGTAGAAGTAAGACACTTAATTAATAAAGGTTATAAAGGTGTCAATCAATGACATAACAGTTCGTCTTTTGTAGGGCGATCAACAAGTCAAAATAATAATAGAGTACCAATTTCGGATCCTTGAAACTAATTTTCCAGATCATCTTTTTATAAATCTAATTATCCAGCTGAATAGAGTAATCAGCAGCGTGCTGTGTGCATCAGGCCCTCTATGCTGGCTCCTTCACTGGCATCTACGAGCTCCCAAAGGCCAACCACAGGAAACTCCCCACACAGGGACACCATTGAAAGCTCACAATGAAAGCTTTATAATGGTATTATAATTCATGGCTCTTATAACTGCTAGCCCGCTCACGGTCTGTCTGGGTTTCTCTGTGTGTGTGTCGAGATGTGCTAAACCTGAACTTTGTGAAAGGGTATTTGACCTACACATGTGACACACACACACACACACACACACACACACACACATGTGCACACTCACTTCCCTACAAGAAGTACTTGTGCAGAACTTTATTGACCCTCTGCTTCTTTTCCTGAAAGGCATATTAAAGGCCATGTTCACAGCGGAGCTCTGTGCTCTTTCAAGTGCTCGAGAGCTGCAACAGATCCTCAAATATTGACTTTTGAGCCTTCTGGAGAAAAGAAGGAGAGCAGGAGAGAGGGATTTTTTTTGTTCAGGTTGGTATTGTCGGATTTATGACAGGACAACTGAATTTACTTGAGCTAAATACGTGTTTGTCAGCTGTTCATGTAGGGAGGAGCGTGTTTATTGATGCGGAGGAGGAAGTACACAGAGATAAGGGCTGATGGTAAGTGGAGCCGGCCTCCAGGCAGGATAGATTAAAATGACTAACAGTCCTAATGGGCCTATCATACCCTCTCATTCTCTTTCTCATCTGCTTTTTTCCTCCGCTTCCTTATCTTTCATTCCTTCTTCCATTTTCCTTCCTCTTCTTTCATTTTTATATTTTCCTTTCTCACTTTTGTCTCCTTTCCTTCCTTTCATTCCTTCAGTATTTCCTCTACTCCTGTAGTTTTAATTAACTAAATGACATTTCACCTCCTCTGTCCTTCAGCCAGAGCCAAAGCACACGTCTGTAACACCCGTGAGCAGTCGACTCACTCGGTTTTAAAACAATGCCCTCTTTATTGAAACCGAGGACAGAAGGAAAAAGAAAACATGCATTGGCTTTTAAACTTTTGTCAGGAACCTTTTCTCAGCCATCTGCAGGTCAGGGTGGTCATTCTGTTGGTGTTTGCTGTGCAAACGGAGGCACAGACTTGAAACTATTGAAAAAAAGTTTTAAGATTGGGCACCTTGAACTAGACTTCCCTTCCTCCCGAGAATGTGCACATGCTCCAACACAAACACAAACATGCATAAAGGGGCCAGTTGTACCCGGTGGTTTGTTTGTAGATCAGAGCAGGCAGGTACACTGAGCTCACACACACACACACACACACACACACACACACACACACACACACACACACACACACACTGAATAATGCGTTGTGCTTTTCCTCCATCTGCTCCTGAATCGGGAACAATTAGTGTTTGTTTGTTTGTTTATGATGAAGTCTGATTCTTTTAATTTTATTTTGCTCCTTTATTTATAATGTGACTTCTGAGCAGCCAGATGTTGTCAGGTGTGATTCTAAGACACTTCTCTGCCGGGAACTGTGTGTTGTGTTGTGTGATTACGCCGCTGCTTCCTCTTCATCACAAACTAACATGCTTACTTGGGTGAAAATTCGTCATGCCAGAAAAGCAAAACCCAGACATGGAGCATTCAGTGGATACAGAGATTACAGGTTTATTTTTACGTTCTATATTTAGCATCTTAAAGTCTGTTAGGTTGTTAGAATAACTCTTGTCGGACCAAACCAGCATCCAGTTTACAGCCTGAGAGGAAGGCATGGATGGCATGGATTAAATGGTCCTAATTTGAAGCCAGATGAGTCCAAAGCAACTTTGCAAACAGTTATGGAAATGTTGAAAAAATATATTATTTGATCTTAGGCTTGATGGACCTTATTAGGTAGAGCACATGTGGCAACCCTTCACTTTACGTGTCATGTAATTCGGTACAAATCTTAAGGGAGAATGGGAAAAAGTGTTGAATTGCACAATTTAAAATCAGTGCAACGTAGCTTTTTAGAACGTGTCACAATGTGTTCACAGATAAACACAAATTCCACATGTATGAAGATAAGTTTCACTGTTGCATACTTTCAATGTTTTTTCAGTCGCCGCAAACATTTTTTGCAGAAAACAAACTTAATCGGCCTCGTCATCAATCTCCGTCCTGGAACAACAAAGCGTGCGGGTGCTCTCATAAGCCCCCATGAGGAAGACATTGTTGTCTGTTGACTGTACAGACTGTGTCACCCTGTAAGTCATTAAATTGCATCGTTTGTCTTTCCCTCTGGGATGAGTTGAACCCACAGAACCACTGAGCCATCCTCTCTAGATGGAGGGTGGCCTTTTCTGCAGCCTATCAGATGTCACCGGGCTCCTCTGTTGTGGTCGCAGCCATTCACAAAGGATGAATCACATTAATAAAAGCCATCTTTGCTGCTCAACAGCTCAGCTGGGGTCGGCTGGTGGCATTTGAGTGCTCGAAACCTGGAAACATGGGAAGCTTCAAACGCAGGAGCGGATCTGTTAACCGCCATTACAGGGCACACGTTGGCGTGCACTATGCAACGTGATACTTTGACTGTATTTGCCTGTGTGTGTGTGTGTGTAAGAGGGAAAGAAAGAACAGGAGTTTGGTCTTTTGTCTGTCTCAAAGGGATCTTTAACTTCAAAGGCTAATGATCAGTTCCCTCAATGGCATTTCTATGAATACAAATACACACAGATACACACATTGTTGATGCAGAATATTTGAACATATTGAACAAATACGTGCAAAGCCATCATATCGGATGATGATTTGTTGAATGCATTATACCACTTGGATTTGAGTACCTTGGAGTGGAATTATTCAACAGCAGTTTAGTGCTGTTCCTCTTTTGAACCATGACTTTAGTATTCCTTGACGGTACCGCAACCTTTTTACCAAAGTGCAAAACACAAAGTTAGATAAGCGGTCTATGGCTCTTTTTGAAGTCAGTGGGCAGTCATTGGGAGGAGAATGTAACACATCTTTAGTTGGTTGCTTCACTGTTTTCTTAACATCACACTGATCCAATTTTCTACATGTGCACATTCAAATTAAATGCCTCCCTCTGGTGGCTATACTGTGCATTTACTTACTGGTTTACATCTTTAATTGGCCTAATCCATATATTTTATGCCATCTATATTTTCTATTGTATTCCTCATTGGGATCAATAATTCTCTGAAATCTGCATATGATGTCTGATTTTCTAAATATATGTAAAAATATCTCTGTTACATCCTAAACCAATCAAATACAGAGAACCACTAAGAGACACTGAGAGCATGAAAGGTAGCACTGTGAAGCGAAATAAAAGCTATTTTTTTCCTAGTTTAGTGGCAACTACCACAAGGCCTGACCCTAAGTGTAACTCATCACTCGGTTAGCTACCCCTGTCACAGTTAACCCGATCGTCCTACATTAAAGAAAATGAGAAGTGCAGCAATTATAGGAGAAAGGAATAAAATGGGATCAAATTAAAATCCTTTTAGACATGGAGGAAAGCTTGGCTACCAAGGAATTTAACTCAAGGGGCTTTGTGATTGTTATATAATAGCCAATATATCTGGATAATAACTGTGCTTTCAGACACTATTTGCTCATCCATCCCAGTTTGTTTGCCACGCCAGCAGGCAAAGGGAGGAACCCACCCAGGTTGATGGGTGGACTATTCTAATGGTGTCTTATAGTGCATCATGAGATTTAAAGTGGCACATTCTTCATCAGATGTGGATGCTATTCAATTTAGTTCATATGATCAAATTCAATATGAAACCTGAAACCTACATGCATTCCAATTTATTATTATTTTTTTTTTTTACAATTTTATAGTTCTGAACGACTTATCTAACCATTAACAGAACTTTTTTTTGCAACCAGTTACTTGTCTAGGCTTAACTCTAAAATGTTTCTGACATGTCTTTACTTTATATTATCGCATCAGGCCAGCTGCTATTTTTTTTCATTGCTCTGTGAAGAATCTGATAAATGAAAACACACACACTCCCCTCCTTCAACTCTTCACCTCACATTAAGCATGATGCCCACCATGTGCCCAGTTGCTAGTTAATTGAAGCACACCAGACCCTCAGTAACAGAGTAAGAGACTACTCCACAGCAGGCAGGTGTTTTCTATCACGCTGGCTCAGCCTCTTCTCAGTGTTCCTCCTGCTGCCAGAAGTACAAACATGTCTGCTCTCCTCTTATCAGCAGGGTCATTGGCACTCAGAACATTCACAGAACAGAGCAGGCATCCTCATTAGGTCTGTTTATTTCTGTAAACAGACAGAAGAACACAGCGGCCCTTTAAAATGGGATTAACAAACTGCCCATTATGAGTATGTTATTATGAGTAAATAAACTCCGATAAATGGCTCAATAAAGATTCATCTGCAGGTGTTTTGAACCTGCATTAACTGTCCTATCTTCTTTTCCATGTTGCAAACACAACATTCGCAAAATGTTAACATGAAGTTGGTATGTGGAAACACCAAACACCTTGTTTGGTGTTAAGCAGGTATTGAACAGTGGGTTTATCAGAACTCCAGGTGTAGACAACCTTGATAGCAGCACATAAGGTGAACTCAAACATTTAGACAGACTTTAAAACCAAAAAAATAAGATAAAAATCCAAATGAAACCAAAACATAGTCACTTATTCCATGGATGAAATAAGTATGGTAAAGAAATAAGTTTAAAAATGCGGACACGATCTCAAATAGTCTTGGATAATGCTGTCTCCAAAGAGTTCAGCGATGTACCGTCCCACCCCCATTCCCACTCTGTTTCTTTTTCATCTTCTCCTTTCCTTATTTTACCCGTGTCCTCAGGCTTACCCAGAAGCCTGGCCGCCGGTCTGGGCCCCCGAGTGAGAGACGCTGCTTCAAATTCTCTCTTTGGTGAAAAACAACGATGTCATCAACACTGCCTGGACAGCTGGCAACTTCTCTGTGGTTGTTCTTCTAACGCAGCACACTCGTTTAAACAGCACAATTGCTGATCAGCGTGTTTTCCATGCCTTTTTATCTGTACCTTTCTGGACCTTTATGGTTGGGAAGTCGGTACGGGACTTGACAACAAGCGCATGGAAAAAAAACGGTGAATCATACCCAGGATTTTACTACACGGCCGTGGTGGCCAGGTTGGATTCATTAACTCGACAATCTAATGCGGTAAACTCCTCCTGAAGCACATGCTGTAATCCCTGTGGGACCCTTCATAGCTCTACCTGTAACCCTCTCCCTCTCTCCCCCTCTGTTTCTGTGCATGTCTGCTCGCCTGTCTTCTATCTGCCGGTGTCATCCCCAATGCTCTTTCACATGCTGCCACGCTCCTCATTCATTCTTTAGACATTATCCCCCTGTTTTTTCGGTTCCGCCCTTCGGCCACAGGGCCGGCTGTGTAGGAGCCTTTTCCCTCATCCGCACATGAGCACCCCTCTGAGCCGCGGAATCTCGACAGACCTATCACGTCCTCGTGAGGTCGCGGTCAGATTCAGATCCCGCTGCTGCCGCCGCTGTGTTTAAAGCTGCCTGCTTCAGACGATGCGCCCGTAGGCCCGCCAGACCCCCCCCATCTCCGGTCTCCCTCCCCAGGGGGCTTACGGTCAATCTTTCCGCGTCGTTAAATATCGTACTGCACTTGACCGTCTAAGCCCTCATTTCACTGGTTCCCCTCCCTCCAGACTCTCAGCCCTCCAGGGAGCTCCAGGACCACTGCTCTGCAACACATGACAAGCACATGGTGGGAGAATGGCCCTGGCTCAGGTATTAGCTGAGACAGAAGCTGAAAAAAAAAGAGAGACAAAGGGATAAAGGCGAGCTTATTGCAATGGTGAAACATTTTTCGATTTCGCTGAGGTTATTCCTCCTCGCCAAGTCTCCCGCTAGAATGACGGCAAACAGCTCCACGGAGCAAAGGCGTCCAAACAACAACCGCTGCTAAAATATGCACACTGCTTTCAGGGTTACACTGCTGTGGCATCAAAAGAGCAACAGCATGATACTCCTTTGCCTCGGCCCGAGTATTAGTACCCTTCACACGGGCATTTTTATCTGGAGTCGACAGACTTTTTTTGTCACATGCAGCTTAGCGGAATATGCTTGACATTTACTTTCATGGTGATAACAAAATTGTGGGTGGAAAAGCATGTGCTGAGTATAGTGAATTCATGCTTTTAGGTAAGTGAGCGTATTATCCTTGTGCAGCATGGAGTCTGTTGTGTATGTGTGTGATAACAAGCTGGATGCCTTGTCAATTTGTGGTGAGAGGTACTGGTATAGCCATTATAATAATTGCTTATTCTCTAAGGAAATAATTAGTAAAAGAAAAGGTTTTCATCTCCCTTGTCTCTTTAACGTTTCCTTCCCCTCATTTCAGTCTCTTGACCTCATGTGTCTGTCTCTCCTCTGCCCTGTTCATCAATCCAAGAGCCCCCATCACACAATTAGCCTTTATACTATACACACTACACCATAATGTGGCTCTGTTTATATTATATTGCTGCCGTTTCCACACTGATGTATTGTATTTCATTTTTTTCCCCATTTTTCTCTGTCAGCTCAGCATTTGATTAGAGACCAAATTGCCTTTAAACACGTACTCTGCCCCCTCTTTGGAAAGACACAGGGAGCTTCAGCTCCTGCTGGGACCACTGGACTCTCTCCTCTTTTCTTCCTCCTAGGTTTATGGAATTAGAAGATACAGTGTATAAGGGAACTGTACTGTTTTCAGTCTAATCGCAGCACACTTAGTGTTACCAGTTAGATGATATTTGGGTTGCAGCAAGAAAAACTGAAGCAAGATGGAGATGATGATTAGTGAAAGTCCCTCTGTAATCCTGTCCGTCTGTCTTTCTCTCCCCCTCCCTCGTTCCTGTCTGCTTCCCACAGACACTTTTGAGGTCCTGATGAGGCAGGCAGAGAACCACACGAATGCCGTCCTACAGGAGTCGTACCGTGACATGGCCGACCAGGCTGTGGGCCCTGTGCGGGAACTCTTTACAGATATCGGCCTCTTCCTGCTGGGGTCTGAGCTAAACGTTGATGACCTAGTGCAGCGATTCTTCGACGCCCTCTTCCCACTGGTTTACAATCACCTCATCAACCCGGGCCTCAGCGACATAACGGCAGGCTACGCTGAATGCGTGAGGTCGACCAGCCGCGACGTGAGACCGTTTGGCGGTGGGCCCTCCTTGCTGGCCGAGCAGATTTCCCGCTCCGGGGTCTCCGGAAAGCTTCTCCTTCAGGCACTGCACCTGGGCATTGAGGTCATCAACACCACAGACCACCTACAGCTGAGCCGGGAGTGCAGACGGGCCCTGCTCAAGATGCACTACTGTCCTCACTGTCAGGTATGGATGCAAGTCTCTGTGAAGTGAAGTTTATCGATCGGACGTAATGAAAGGCTTTTCCGGCATCACTGATCATGAAGTAATTTGCTTCACAGGGCTTAACCCAGTCCAAGCCCTGCATGGGTTACTGCCTCAACGTGATGAGGGGCTGCTTGGCGAGCATGGCAGAGATTGACACCCACTGGAGGGAGTTTGTCCTCTCGCTGGAGGGCCTGTCGGCACGGATGCACGGGCCTCAGGATTTGGAGCAAGTGCTCTTGGGAGTTCACACGCAGCTTCGCGATGCGGTTGGACAGGCTCAGAAGAACGGACCCCGCCTCTCAGCACAGGTCAGATAATCTGCGAGGAGAGATTTATGTTGTTGCAGATGGTTGACTTGAAACTGTAATGAGCTCTGTGGGAGGTGAAAACCATTCCACCAGTAAATGGGAGACATGAATGATAAAACACTTTTCTATAAAGTATTAAATGTACTATACTGCATTGTAACCGGCCTATGCCACTGTATAATTATAAGCACTCATTAGTATTCATAATGCCTTCTAACAATAATCAGAAAATAATATAAAACATTATATAATGTTTATAAGGGGAAGTTTTCTTCGGATTTTTCTTTTGCTGATCACACTGTAATTTGTACAGCAAACTATGACCATATATAACTACACTGCTATGCATAATACATTATAGAGTATTGCAACTATGGGAATGAGCCTCACAAAAGAATGTGACCATTAATTATGAAGGATTACGATTTCGCTCCTGCTCTGATAGATATGCCACAGCTCCATTTAGTGGTTGTGTAGTGTCACTGCTGTGTGAGAGGCTTCAGGCCTTCATTCTTGGCTGCACAAATGGCCTTGGCTTAGAAAACTCACTTAATCATTAAAAGAAGGCTTATTTGTCATGCGCCTAAATGCATGTTTCTCCCTCAGTGTTTGGACTTATATATCTGCATCTGTCTCATGGGGCATTAGGTGCACAAGCTGTGTGGCCCACCAAGCAGGCGGCCTGCGCAGGCGGTCAGCATCCAGCGCAGCAGCAGAGCAAGCATCCCTCTTAAAGCCCTCGTGTCAGGTGTGTCAGGTGACTCGCTGGCCATCAGGAGGAGGTAAGTGGGTGAAATACGCCAGATGTGTGCATAGTAAAAAGTGCCCTTTGCCGATTTTAGTGCCTTAAGTCTACAATCGATATGTAAAACCTCTTGTTTATCAAGTTATGTATCTGTGTGCACTGTTGCTGCTTTTGCAGGGACTTTTTGAACAGTCTGCGTCTTCACCGTACGTTCTACGGCGGCCTGGCGGATCAGCTGTGTGTGAGTGATCTGGCCTCCGGTGATGCCCTGTCCTGCTGGAATGGAACCAACATCGTTAAAAGGTTTGTCCATTCATGCTTTGTATTTTCATTGTAATTTTTTTCTGGCGCTTTTAAAAATCACAACTGCTCAGGGAGCCCATTCTGGTCCATGGCTGATGCTTTTGATTTTTGTAATAATTACATTTTAATGAGGTAATAATATGAGCGTCTACATCTATCACTGTGTGCAGTCATGCCTGCATGCATGTGTGAAAATCCCTGCAAAGTGTTCCCAAACCTAAACCTGAAAACAAGGTCGACTCACAATAGGCCTCGCATCTTAAACTTGATATAGTTTGTGTGTACAAGACCGTTGCAGACCATTTTCTGAAATTTCCAAAAACAACATTTATCAAATCTGTTGTTTTCTGCATTGCTATTGAAAATATACATTTGAAACCGGGTAAATGCCTTCAAGTCTGAGTTAACAAGCTTGCATTGCGTCGACAAAACAAACTTAACATAAGCTAGCTATTTTGTGTTGGATTCAAGTTGATTATAAATCCAATTATCACAACAAAATTTAGCCTCATGTGACTTGCAGGTGTACTGCAGATATACATTTGAAATAAAAAAAATTAATGATGCCAATTTATTCGGCGACGCATTGGCTTCAACCTAGTATTTGGGAACAACCGTTCTCATCTCACTGAATGATTGCTGGTATTCGGCCGTTGATGTACTGCTTGTCCCTGGTTTTATAAATACACACACCCTGATAGATGTAGAAGTCCTCCATTAACTGCTAGTGCTCACAGACATAGATCTTGGATATGAATGGTTGTGAACTGAAGCAGACCAACTGTCCTCCTTCATAGTATCAGTCAGCGTCCTTGTTTCTATTACATCACAGCACCCATCTCCCCTGCGCTGTCATCACTCAAGGACCCCCTCATATATCCTCCGTATGTGGTTCTTCCTCTTAACTGTCATCAGCTGTCAGCGCAGTAGAAATCGCCAGTTGGCCCGTATTTCAAACCAGGGTGAGGTTGTATTGGCCAGTTCAGGTTAGACGGCCCATTGTGACGGATGACAGCTGCCCTGAGATCATTTCACAGCTGCTGTTAGAAAGTAAGAAAGGACGAGGTCGGAAAGGGAGAGGGGGGCCTTTGACAGTCTCCTTAGCGACTCTGAAGGATGTACGGCGGCTCATCAGAACTCTCGTTACTATGGAGACCAAGGTTAAGTTCCATTCTAGCATTGACAATTTACACTTTTCATCTGTTTGTTATTTTTCGACATAACACCTCTAACACCATTACCAAGGAAGTAGCCGTGTGCTAGAATAGAGATGTTTCTCATGTGCTGGACGAAGAGCTCTGCCAGCAGGCCGCCAATCATCTCTGCCCGCTGCTTGTAGGAAATGTTTATGGTCAGTTGGATTATCTTAGCTCTCCGTCACTCCTTCTTCATTTACAACAATTATTTATTGGCACTCGTTCACCTCAGGTTCATTCACAGGTTCATTCACAGGTTTCTCACTTTTATTTGGTCACCACCGAAGTAAAGGGGGGAAAGCTGGGGAATTGAAAGACATTAAGAATCTGCAGCTCTCAGGCGACTAGCAGAGTCCCTGCAGCTTAGCAGGCTTCCTGCGGACCCAAAGCCCTGTGCTGCTTTCTATTAGCCTAGAACCATAGATGAGTGGCTGAGAGTCAACGCAAGCTGAGACAAAAGCAATAAATAACCTCCTGCCTTCGGGTCATAACCCAACATCCACTGAGAGGGGAAAAAAAACCTCGCTGCCGGATGGTGGCTGATTTACAGAAGCTTATCGAGGCCTTGGAGACCTTAAACGATTGCCTCAGTAGCTCTGCGTGTGTGTGTGTATGTGTGTGTGTGTGCATGTACATTTGAATGGGTGTGCATGCCTTTAATAACATCTTTGTGTTTGCTGGTGCAGATTGTTTTATGGTCCTAAAGAAGTATTGAGTTGCAGCAAAGCTTAGTCTTATTTAATAAAAAAACAGGGCAATAAAAAACAAAGAACACGACCCAGGGCCTGAGATTAAAGGAAGATTTAATGCAGCTCCTCATCTGGGTACCTAGTAAACAAAAAGATAAAGAACAATCAGATAAGGTTATAAGGGAAGAACACAAGTAGCTTTCATCTCAATGTCTGTGTGAATCAAGATGATGGGGTCTCGCTTCAGGGGAGGGTGGGTAAGAATATTTTTTGTCTCTCTGGTCCGTCCCTCACTTACAGATTTGTACTGGGAGGGAAAAAAATATTGGAAATTACATTTTTTAAATATAATATAAAGTTACTTATTTGGTTACATGTTACAAAATATGTTACAAAACCAGCTCGCTACACCCAACACCAAAATATAGTTTAGTACAAATGTTTGTTGAATACCAAAAGTTGGAATCTAATTTGCTTTCTTGTCCCCTTATTTACTAATCCAGTAATTACTGATTTAAAGCTAAATTTGAGTCTTTCCAGCAGTTGTTGATCTCTTGTGTTTGGAAAACACTTAATTAAGCCGGCAATAATTGATTTCTGTGGCCACTTGGGGAGCAGTGGAAACAAGCTGTGAACAGCAATGAAAACTATCACCTTTTAACAGAAAAGGGCCCAAGTCGTTGTTTTGAAAGTCAAAAAAATGCCTCGGGGCTTTGCACTCAATTCCCAAGTCAAGACTCACTGTGCTGAGCCACAGTGCAAGTTCTAAATGAGATCAAGTCTGTGTGTTGTTGTCGACTATCCGGCTTCCCATCAGGCAGGTAGTGTTAGCCCTGTTAGCATCGTTAGCTGTGAGCCGTCCCACTGTTGACATGTTGAGAGGCCGTTGAAATGCTCCCAATCTCGTATCTTGCACTTGGGAGATATTTCTCGGCGGATTCATCATTCTACGTGCAGCCTCTTTCACAACATGCAAAAAAAACAAGGTCTAACAAAGAAATACAGGGATCCTCATTCCCTCTCAGCTGCCACCCCTCTATTTTCTAAATCAGTCTGACAACTGATCGTAAAACTTATATGCCACTGGTGTGAGGCAGCCCATTTATTCTGAAATGTTTTTTGCTTTATTCTTGTCACTCTTACAATGAGAGACAACACCCAGGAGTTATAGCAGTGCTAAAAAGAGTGTGATGTGTTATTCATGATTACCTCCTCTGGTGTAGATGCTTTAATTCATCCCCACCTGCAGTTTGTCTCGCGGCTGCCAACACACACCAGGTGTTTGCCGTTGAATGTACATTTTCTTTTTTTCTAGTTGAGTACAACACATTTCAACGCTAATAAAGCAACTGACCTCGCATGCAGTTGGAATTTAACACGGAAGGAATGAGCGCTGCAGGAGAAATGCTTGGCGGGTTGAAGAGATGCCTGAGGGGCGGCGGGTCGACTTGAGCGTGGCCTTTTAGCAGGCCACCCTTCAGCTGGAGTGGCTGTCTGAGCATTGAACTTTGACCTTTCCCGTGTCTCTATGCTGCTAGGTTAATCTCAAAGAGGTTAATTACATGGTAATAAAGGCCCCCAGAGTTGCAGTGCAGGCCCCTCCTTAATGTACATCCAGTTTGCAGTGGAAAGGGCTGATTTTTACTAATGTTACTAATGCTGCTCTGTTTATGTCTATTTTAATTTTCTTCACATGGCTGTTTTGTCATTATCCCTTTTTGATATTTGTCTCATTTTTGCTTCCATCTGCCCACTGGACTTTGGAGCTCAGGTGATTTGCCTTGGCTTAACTGAAATGACAGCTTTTAAGCTCTGCTAATAGGAATCCACTGAAGACGCATCAAGAGCTTAGGTTATCCTGCTCAGTTGAGGGTTGTGTGAGACTGGCTGCAAAACCCACACGGTGGTCCCATCAGGGGACAGCATGTGTTGAATAATGAAAATGATATTCACTCGAAAGCTTGCTACCCCTATTGGCCCCGTCCGCGCAGGCTGTTCGTGTCTCACAGTCATTCTTGTTGTCAGCCAACAATTAGCTAAAGCGTAACTTCCCCTTCCCGAATTCATTTATATAAATCGGATAAATGATTAGTTATTTACTAAACAAAAGGAGACTCAGATAAAAATATACTCGCGCTGCAGGGAGAAACTCAACCACTAAAATATAGTATTTTAACTAATATTAATGCATCTGTTCTAAATACATTTCCCCTCTTTGAAAGTCATATTAAATCAGCTTAATGATTTTTACTAATTGTTTAACAATTAGCCAATTAATCCTTAAGTGTGCATTAATTAGTTATCTGGTTGGGGTTGACTATAGCTTTTACACAACAAGAACTAATTAAGTCCCAAATAAGTTTATTTATAATTATGTTAAGCAGTTTCACACCAGACTGTCAACAAAAGTGTAATTGTTGATACATAGCCCATTTAACACTTAAAACGTGAAACATGTCCTAGTTGTGATATAACCATGCTTTATGTCTATTTCTGTCATTTGTCAGCTTCGTTGAATGTAACAGCCCACTTGGTGGCATGAGGAAAGGGAGTGCTTTCCACACTTTCCTATATATCAGGTTAATAAGATCAAAATAAAACGTTTTTCCTTTTTATACATACAGCAGTGGGATCGGCGGGACCCCAAGCAATTAAGAAAGAAAGCCATTAAAAAAATAAAAAAACACAATAGCTAAAAATATGTTCTCTAAACTTATATGAGAATATATTAGAGAATCTTGATTTATTACCCCAAATATACATTAAAACACAGCTAGTTATCTTTGTCCAAAGCACATGTAAATGCATACTCTACACCATCAATAGACCGGCTGGTCCTGCTTCCTCAGTAATTCAGTAAATGACTTAAAATACAAGTTGTTCTGTGCTGTTTCCGTGCTGTAGTGACCCTCTTTGACCAGCAGGGGGAGCTCTGCACTTTGGGTTACACTACTCGGAACAGTCAAGATTGTTGATCGCTTCTTCTTCCATTTCCATCTGTTTTAATGATGCATAGTGGTGGAGAAGTGTTTCTTATCCCCGCCATCCCTGTCCCTGACAGTGACAAACAAAACTGAATCTAGGTGATAGACAGACACGCCGCAGAACATCAAGTCGTTTGATGAACTGACCTAATTTTGAACGGGAAGAAATTACCTTTTAAACATGCACTGTCAAATACATTATGCATAGCTGTCCTCTTAGTCACTCTCATGCGAGAAAGTAAGAGTTGTTTCCCCTTCATCACATGCAAAAAACCCAATTTGAAATGAATGTGGCATTGAATCCCCAGTAAGGCAACAGTTCATAAAGTTGAACACAAATATATCTTGAGGATTTCCCTCTCTCTTACTGTATGAAAACAAACTTGGTAATTTAGTGTCCTGTCATAGTACACAAAAGCAACACATTTACACATATATTCAAAGTTGACAAAAGAACGAAGGACAATGATGGCAGGGCTGATTGGGCTGTTTTGATTGGGGGAGAGAGAGGGCGGTAAGATGAGAGGCAGAGGAAGAGGAGAGGGGACATTCTTGAAAAGCTTCTCTGTATTGCGACAGCTGGCTACTGCAGATAACCACAAAACCACTGGAGCACTTGAGGTCTGGGTGCTGCATGGCTAGAGTTCCACTCCAACATGACCTTATATCCTGCCTGGGTTTAGACGCAGGGGCTCGGTCAGACCACCACATCCTGGCGATTACCCCAAGTGACCGACTAAATTGAGTCCATAAGTATTTCTTGTATCCGCGTATAGACGTGTGTGTGTTTGTGTGTGTGTGTGTGTGTGTGTGTGTGTGTGTGGCGGACAGCCCAATCCCCCTACTCGAATTATGTATGATTGCTCTGCACAGATACATTTTCAATCTAGCTCGCTCTAAAAAGGAGATTTCATTTATTTGTGCACATAAATGTTCCCCGATGTTGCTACAGTATCTGCCAGCGAGGTCACTGCAGCAGAGACAGTAAATTCTGAGATGGCTGGCAGGTGGTGCGACGTATGCGTGTGTCTATCTAGTCCCATTCATTTTTCAGTGTGCCCAGTGCCTTTTGCTTCTCAAGCACGGATACCTCCTACCGCCACCACCCCCCCCCCCCCGCTCACTCCTCCACCACAAGTTGGACGCCCGCCGCCAGCATCTGGTGCAGATTGTGACCCTGCAGCATGCCAGGTAGCAGGACATTAACAGCCAAGGCCTTATTGTGCACTGATGAGCTGTCAGAGCGCTCACCCTCACCCTCCTGTGCGTGTGTGTGTGTGTGTGTGTGATATCGGCCCTGCCTCCGTCTACCATTGAGCATACGTGCTTGGTCCCCGCGGAGCACTCTTCCTCTTTACCTTGGATATAAATCAGAGGCTGCTGGAAAGCGGGGAAAAAACGGTTGAGGGAAAAATGTGAAGTTAATGCTCATAAAGAGGCAGCAGAGGTAACACGTCTTTGGTGGAAAAACCCACTGTCTGAGCGTGATCTATTGATTTTGTCATAAAAGACTTTTAAGGAAATGGATTTAAACATAGCGACAAAGCAATATTCTTTTGACGACAAAGGCCGTTTCTCACAGTTCTTAGCAGGGAGAGTTACTCCAGGAGAATACAATGGTCTAATGGAGCAACTTCAGTAATGGACGTTGAGAAAGAAGCTGCTGAAATTTCCTCTCCCTTGCTGTTTTGTGCGTTGTTGATTGTGTGTCATGAGTATTTTCCTCAGCCACTGAGACAATCATAACGTCTACCTGAATGCAGAAGAAAACGGCTGATGTTGAACACTTTTCTGCGAGTCTGCACATTTATTAGTTGCGCCGTCCTACTATGGGACTCATTTCATATCAACTTAATGAGTACATATGAACCATATCCATGTTGCTTTCTGCTCCAGAAGACACTGAATTTCTCTCTTTCACCAGTGTCTCTGGAAACAAAGACACTCATATCTTTGTATCATTGTCTTGGTTTATCTCACAGCTGCAGGCTTTTGACAATGCGTGTGGTACCGTCTGTTCCTTTGATTTTCCACTCATTTGTTAACTAAACATGCTTCCCATTTACTGCCACAAAGTGAAAAATGTGGTAGTCATTAAGTATTCATTACCTGTGCAATTTGTTTCTTCTTCATGCATTTTTAGCTTGGAGAAATTTGTGAATGCGTAGGTGGCTCATGTTTGGAGTATTGACAGTTTTAGAAGAGAACCGTTATTACTTTCAGTGCTTTATTATTCATTAATTAAAAATAAATAAATGACAACCAGCAAATATGGCCATTACCCTCCATATATTTCGTAAAACTACATTCTGCAGTATCAGTTCCTTATATAAGAAAGTCTGATCATCGGAGGTCTTTTCTGTCTTTATCAGGGAATTTGAACCCACAGAAGAGTCCACACTTTCTAAGTGGAAAACACCTTTTAACTCTTGACGTAAGGTGATAGCCGTGTGAATATGTTCTCATTAATCTCACCTCCCACAGTAAAAAGGTCTAAGTCGGGAAGCGCCCCGAGAATACATCTAAATAGCTCTTTCTCTGACGTAAACACAAACGTCTCCAACAACAACGTGGCACAAGGCGGGATGCCCCGAAACCAGACCTTACTCTCTTATCATTGTCCCCGTGATGTTGTCACGCAGTTTCTATGGAAACAAAGCCCAGTCTTATTAAAAAAAACAAAGTTTCACCTTCTCTGAGTCTGCCCTTTACCTGACAGCCAAGATAAACGAGCAGGGTCCTGGGAGAAAGGCAACACAAACATGCGTCTCTGCTCAGAGGCCCGTGCTCATTGGCTCTCTGCTGGAAGCCCTTATTTACCTTAATGCTCCGAGGTGAAGTGGGGAGGCTTGAGGAGGAGGGAAAGGTACGAGTGTGTGTGAGAGATTGTAATTACTCACAATACCTCCCATCATCAACCTTGAACCATGCAAATAGAAAGGAAGAAAACAAAGAAAACAACTCTTTCTGGCCCCCATAATGCACGTAGGCCAGATGATGTCATATGTCACCTTCAGCTAATGAAGGTGATGATGACATGCATGAGCGCCGCATACGTTCACCATCTGCTCGGTTGTGTCGCGCTGGAGCTGCGCCCCGCAATGCTGCAGAGAGAAGTTGAGGCACGTCTGCATCACAGTGCGAGTGTCCCCTGCCGCCTGCATCCCGATCAGTTTAATCCCGACTTCACACCACAAGCTGCTAAAGTGACCACTCTGATAGGCCACGTATTTTATATGACCTGAGCAACCTCTGGTTGGCTGATATGGCAGAGGTCACAAGAAAAAGAAAAAAAATCAATGAGCAAAGTCACTTGTTAGTGCGGATGCACATGCTGATGTTGATTTAGGAATAAAATACTTCCTTATGAGATGCAAAGATAATATTTACATAAACAGATAAAAGACAATAATGCTATGAGGGCCATAGTGTCGTCTACAGATGTGTCTGTATTTAGAAACCTTAACCTTAATGTAAAATGTAAATACAAAAATTCAGTGTATTGTGATTTTGATTAAGAAAATTGGCCTGCGTGTTAGACCCATTATATGTGTTTATTTGAATAGGGCATGTACCTTGATGTAGGAACAGAAACAGTTCATTGAAAAGTGTCTGCAAAATAATCTGCTGTTTCCTGTTTCTAAAATGTGAATCTTATTGGTTTTCTTTTTGAGAAGTAATGGTGTATATATGAATGAGGTCTGAATTTGCTTTTTCACAATTCTGCCGTTTTATAAATCAAACAATGAACAGATTCAAACAAAAATAATGATTGTGGGATTAGTTGACAATAAGAGCAGTTGTAACTTTCAGCTCTACATAATGGGACTGTGCAAATAGTAAAATGCACTAAACTATTTATTTCTAAGCGCAGCTACTACCATTCAACACAACAGATTGATTGGGTTGAATGTCTTTTTTACCTTTGCCATTTTCTCTTGATAAAAAGTCCATGAAACAGAAATGCTTCAGGTGTTTTTTGTTTTAGGATGCTTGTCATTTTATTTTTTGCTAGTTAATATTTTATAGAGGATTCTCTTTCGCATTGATTACATTGGGAAGAGAAAAACACTTTGTTGCTCCTGCAGAATATGACAGTTTTGATTGACAGGAGCTTGACTCCAGCTGTTGAGCAGGTTGTGAAAAGGCGTGTGTTGGTGACTGAAGATGATCCTTAGATAACATCAGGTGACCTTTTGAGAGCAGCCCGAAACTATCGGTCTCCACAGGAATACTCTCCTCCTCCTGCCATGTCTTGACATGTTTTTTTTTCTTCCCCTCGCTCCCTCTTTTCCATCTCCTCTTTTTCCCCTCTCTGTGTCTGGTGAGTGGAGTTTCAGCGAGTTGGCAGCCTGTATCTGATACTGAAGTAATTTACTCGTAGAGATAAGGAAGTGGTGTGCACAGTCTTTCGCTGTAGTCCTCTCTGACAGGGCAATCTGAAGCCCGTAGAGAACAGATTTGGAGGAAAAGTTTGACTCCAGATACAAGCGAATTATAGAAGTTATTATTTTACAAATTCAACACACTGAGATTGAATGGAGAAACAATCACCGGAGACTACTGATTTAATTTTTAGTGACGTGCTTATTCCATTGACTTTGGGAATAACCGCAGAGTGAAAGAGAAAGGTGGAGTGGTGTGATAATGACATGGAGCAGACCACCCTGAAGAGGCTATTTGCACTTGTTTATCCATTTAATCCTGGTTTGTCATTTATCATAGTAAATGTTGTTTACTATAAAGTACACTTTGGGAATAGACAGAGAAACGTCTTGTTTGCCTTTGACCATAAAAGCTCGCCTCAGCTGATATGTGCATGTTATAAGCAGCATGTGGGTTTTTGTGTGTGTGCGCATGCTGTGTCCTGTCCAGTTTTGTCGAGTGTGAGCTTTTTTTTCTTCTTTTTTTATTTCTCCAGCCAGGCAGAGCAGGGTCATTGCCTCAGGGCTATGTTAGAGAAATGCTCCTCTGCTGTGGGCAAGAAGAAATATGAAAGAGACCCTAAATCAAGACACAGGGCCCCATGAATCATGTCAGCAGCTGAGCTGAAGAAGAGGGATGAGACCATCTGTAGCAGCATACGAATGGCTAACTGATTCACAGTGGTGTTGACACAAGCCGAAGAAGTGTGAAGAAGTTGTGAAGATTAGCGCTGCCGCTCGCCGCATAGCCTGGGAACCGGCTTCGGTCAAAAAGCAGCTAACCCAAAATACGCCGCATGCTCCATTTGTCACGCTGACATTTTACGGAATTGCACAGGGAACATTTGTTTATGTTGTAAAATGAGATTCTGTAAGATGTAATTCTTATTACATCACATCCATAACACCTAAAGCTAAGCTGTGTGAATTGTTTTCCAGCTTCTTCTCCCAAAGATTTTTTTTGGCCCTTAAGCTTTTTCTAGCCTTTTATTTATTTAATGATATAAAATATATATATATGTTTTTTCTTTCTTTTTTTCCCTTGTGTCTTGGACTCCTCTAAAGACCTGTTTTGATTACTAGAGAACAGGGACAGGGGGGGGCGAATCCCATAAAAACCCATCATGTCAGGCTTCAGGTAAAGTGTGTGTGACCACTAATCCGGAGCACGGAGCGCTCCGCTTCCTGTGAAGCGCCACTGGCAGCTACATGGAGGTTAGAAAGATGATGCAATGACATCCGTTGTATTACAACTGGAACGTATTTCTTTTTTTGAAGGTAGAGCAAAGAACAACACTACAGGTTTTTGGCAATGGAAACTACTTTTTTTTACACATCTCCCTTCTCCCTTGCAACAATTTGATTGACAGATGGTTCGTCCAATCAAGTATTTTCTCCTCCAAACACTTTCCAAAGACAGCCTCTCAGATGGTCGATGGAAATAAATGTTAAGTTTACCATCCTTTTTCTATTTGGGAATGCAGATTTTAAATTCATGAAAATGTTGCATTGGAAAATGCCTCATTTGCATATTTTAACAAAGATTTCAGCAATCTTGTCATTCCAAAAATAATTTTATGTTCGTAATTCTGATATCGTACCGCTTTTACCAAATTCACTAATCAAATTGTTTGCAAATTAGCTTATATTTAATTAGATAATACTCAATTTACATATTTAACATACACAACTGTTATGAAGTACTGTATATCAGTTAGTGAAATGCTTTGCCCTACTTAGAGGGAAGTTAATTAGACCAGATCATAAGGCAGGTTGACGTAAACAACATCATTAAAATAATTGATTAAATACTTAAAGACTTCTGATATCCCCCACAAGGATGGGTGTCTACGTCCTGTTTAACTGGAAAACAAGTAACGGTGTAAAAAATGCTTAGGTGCAGACTTGGAGGATGATAATTGATTATCTCCCCTGGAACTAATGATGTTGCCCTCTAAAGTGCAATAACAGACCAGGCATAGTTATTCCATTTAGATCACAGGGACATGGCGCTGTCGTAAAAGCACCTTGTGGCATCTGTAAATTAGTCTCTTTGAGTAAGGACGGATTCGCTGTGCCCAGCCTTGAGGGCGTGTTATTAAAGCACAGTAAAAGGTGGACTAAAACTTCACGGCCAACCCTAGGGCCTGTTATTTAAAAAAGAAAAAATCACCACATAAATGAACTCATCAAACCGTTGGCAGAGGGAATGAGGTATGAACATGTTGGCAGTTTTCAAGCTCGTAAACCGCCGCTATTGTAAAGTGCTTCATGTAACGTAACTAAAAAGCTGTGGTGGAGGATAATGTGCAATCCCCTTGGATAAATTACCATGATCTTCTCAGAGTGTGCAGTCAGACCTGTTTAGGCTGACAGTGGGAAGACGAATTGCTCCGCTAAAGTCCGTAGTCAACCCAGAAGAACATGGTTTGTGTAAATGATTGTAAATTTACTTATACTATCTTACTTCCATACTATCTTTTCTCTCACCGTTTGTTGAATGTTTATTTAGGTGATTCTAATATACTATATATTGCCTTCACAATCCCCGGCATCAACTTGCACATCATTTCACGCCCATCATTTCACCCTGAAAGGAGGAAATATGTTTTTGGAAGCTTTTCTCTCTCAGCTGAATGCACACAGCTGTGAGCACAGCGTCGTACAGCTTGTGTTTGTTGAATGTTTCTTAATCACAAAGCAAGTTAAACAGTCAGACGCGTGAGGGGAAAACTCATTGACTGATTTAGCATCAGACAGAGGGAGATCGAGCGTAATTGTGATGGATTTGGGGGGGTTTGGGGGGGGGTGCATTATTCTTCTGTGATTGGCCGTACGGAGACAAGTGTGGATAGATACTGTGTGGAAACATAAACACTGATAAGCCCATCAGAGGATGAAGGCAGAGATGCTACAGTGAGTGATCAGTCGACTATAAAATTGACTTGAACTGAGCAGTTTTACTGTCCCTCAAGAGAGATCGGTGATATGATACCGAAGAAAAATGTTTAACAATCCCACTACTTTTTGATCAGTTTCACTCTCAGCTCCAGTGTTCACTTTTTGTGTGTTTAGCAAACAAACAACTTCAGCTTCCTGTGTTTTCACTTTTCACCGTTAGAGGGTTCCTTAGAGCAGCTAAACCTTCTGATCTGCATTGTTTGTATTTATATAAGAACTGTTATTCATAATAACACAGGTAGACCAAATATCAGAAGCATGTATGTATATATACACAGTACCAGTCAAAAGTTTGGACACATTTGTGTGTGTTTGTTACTGTCATACTTTTTTTTCTAGCTGTCACTCACCTTGAGGCTTTCAAGCTCCCGAAGGTGTATGAGCTGCTTTAGCTTTTAACAGCAGTTCTTTGATTTGGCTCAAACAGCTGCTGTTACACTCCGTGAAAAGGAGAACGAGTTTGAGAGCAAAGATGAATACCGGTTCCACAGGGGTGATTAGACTGTTGGTATTTGGGTCCCTTTTGACAATGTGTTGTTTACTGCTGTGGATCGTCTGCAGCTGGAGGAACAGCAGATGTGGCTTCTGCTTTTTGCACCATAGCTTTAAACTGGGCCTCAGTAGTGTTTGAGTGGGACCTTGAATTACATAACATATTGCGTGCAGAGCAATATGTATCTAAAATATCTCTCAGTATGAACTTACATATAATTATAAGTGGGCATGGTTTACATTCTATTAATGATATGCCTTTTGTCATGCTGCCCACTACATACCGGTTTTTCCTCAAAAAATTGAACTGAAAGAATTAAGGGGTTACTGCAATTTCACAAAAACTGCATAACACATGACCAGGTCACATACTAACCTCATCGTTAACTGTTCTCCACATATAACCACCCTCTGAAAAAGAACCAGAGTTCACCATTACTGTACCTCAGAACAATTTTGAATTTATATGTCAACTGAGAATTTCCAATTGATCCTGCTCTATATTCCTCAGGGACTTAATACGTTACTTCAATTCAACACATATAGTAACTAGTTAACAGATTAAGATTTTACAAAAAACATGATCAACATCTTAAGTATGATGCATTTCTATAGAATACTTTGTATATGATTCACTGCAAATCAATATGCTTAACATGTAGGTCAAGTCGAGACAATAACCAACAATTGATATATTGACACACAACTACAATTATCACTTATTTTTTTAATGAAAAAACGATGGGCGGTGTTATAGTTTTTCTCACATCCATTGATCCTTTGCAGACAGTGAGAGGTGCAGTGCTGCTGAGCATAACACTCACCGATTACCTATTAATAACCTGTTAAAATGTCCCAGTGCTGCAGCATGCTTCATGCCTCCTTACCATATATTAGTGCTCCACTGCTTGACCGGATGGACACTTAGTCATGAAACGCTGCCATTGTGAACAGAGGTCCCAGTCATTGCTGGATTTGTTAATGCGTGTTAACGGAACTCCTCACAAATCCATAATCGTCCCCTCAATGTTTCTCCTCTGCATCTCCATGAAGCAGGTGTTGGAATTTGGACGAGCCCAGTCAGTGGATGAGGATGGCAAAGACAAGTAAGCCTCTTACGTTTTGTGCCAGAGAGAAAAATTGTTTTTCATTAGAGTGATGATTTTGATAATCTCCACTGGATTGAGACCAAGAAGTGTGCACATGAGATTCTGCAGGATTTTTGGCATTCAATTAAAACAGATGTAAACAATACAGCATGCGTGCATTGTAAAGCTAATAAGAGAAGAGCATTATTTTGAACGTGTTTATCGATGATATCATAAAAACTCTGATGAGTATTTTTATTTGCCGCTCTGCTTTTACCACATCTGTTTAATCCTGAACATTATCGTCCTTATGGGGCATTAACACCTTTTTAAAAATCTCCTATTTCGCTGACCATCTGCCTTTTATGAGGCCATTGTACTTCCTAGATTGCTAACTTTTCCATTTGGCGTTATTACCTTCCATAACACTCAATTATTTAAGAGGTGTTATAAATGTTCCTTTGCCATTTGAGGGCTTCTGATATCTTTTTGGCATTAACAGCGTGGATGATGCAGTAGCTTTTATGCACACCGAGGTGCTCAGCTTCGGAGGGAAAATGATCTGTACATCATAACACAGTCTTTACAACCCTAATAATGGATTTCCGTGTGTCTGATGTTGGCGTCATTTATGGCATCAGCGCTGAGGGCTGCGGCGCCATATGCTGGCACTTGTTTATGTGAATGGGTTTCAAACAATGTTTTCCCGGGATTTCAACAAATAGTTGAGTTGTTGTTCAGTGGGGCTGCAGCACCGGAAGGTTAAAGCAACAACAACCACAACAACAACAACAACAACAACAACATTATCGCAAACACAAAGGCACAACACAAATGTTCACTGAACTACTCATGGTCGTTAGACATGTCACTGACTTTGATTTCACCGCTTATTTACACCGACTTGCTGTTTCTAATGAAGGAAACAGTGATTTAAAAAAAACAACAACAACCACAAACTGACTTCAACCTGTGGTTTCAGCTAACATTGGTAGTCTAGAGGGGACGTGGCTCTCTGTGCCATTTAAGAGCGTGTGCTGTGATTTCACCAAGCAACCCATGTCGTGAAAACACAGACAAAGTGCTCCTCTTGGGCTGTTGTGTCATTGTTAAAGAATGAGAATGGGCACATGAACCTAAAGGCAGCAGCATTACGTACATATGTTCAAGTGAATGAGTCATAGGATAAAAAGTTTTATATTTGATTCATGTGATGCTGGTCAAACCTCATCACCTATAGAATATAGTAGCACTAATTTGCTTTTTCGAATGCAGTTGAAGGAAGTATAACTTCTGTCTGCAGTACACTCACTGCCAACTTTCTTTCCATTTCAAGAGGTTTCACATTTGTTATCAGTATCTATCAAATATTTTGAGGTTCCTCAATAACATGAATAAAAAAAGAAAAGCAGAGTAACAGCACAATCAGTCTGTATTAAAGGACACAGTTTGATAATCCTTTCTTGAATGAATAAATGCTGTTAGGTTTAGACGTGTTGTTGTTGTTGATGCTTTAATTGCTATTAGAGGATATTCTCCTCTCATGGGAAAATAAATCCGATACAATACACTGGCAGTGAGTATTTTTCAGACAGTATAAATAATTTAACAATAATTTATTCCCTGATTTGTTTTTGTAAGTGACATCTATATCGACCAATCTCAGTCCACCTGAAATCATTTAAAAGAGCCCAGACAAAAGCACAAATACAGAAATATATTAACAGCAACATCTTCTAACAATAGTATTTTTCTTTTTGAAATGCCTGACCCCATTTTCCATATCATTAAGCCGATTAAGAAGCTAAAAACCATTCCCACTTTCTGTCTTGAATGTTCTGCATTGGGTTTACAAATCTAATAAAAGTACGCCTCCAAAAAAGACCATCACCTATCAATAAGAATAAATACAAACCTATTTATAAATCACATATACAGTGGTTATTTTCTTAGTGTCCCCTTCTTGACAATGTAGATAAGCATCTTTAGCCAACAGTATTTGGTATCATCATAAGCTTCTATCATGCAATCTGCATTGTTCTGACTCTATAATCTACATCTATCTTTCCTTCATCATTTCTGCAAAATTGTGTTTAACCACCAATAGAATACACTTAGTCATTCTGTCTCTAATTTGTTTTAGTCCCGCAGAAGTGTCTCATTATAAATCTGTATTCACCCGTCCTTGTACGAGTCCCACCATCTCGGTACAGAGGTGCAAGAAGCTGACTGCCTGTTACCCACCGACCAACCACCACACCGTATTAATTACCTCTGCCACCTTGCTCAAACAGCTCTGTCCGGCTAATTCCACAGCGTCCTCCTGGCGCACGTCGATGCAACTTCAAGGCTGGGGGCTTCCTAGTAATTGGAACAAACATGGCAGTTGTGATGTTTGGAGCTAAATCTTTGCCAGAGGCCCTGTTGACTGCCGGTCTATTATCCTCTTTGTCACAGCTCTCAATAAAGGCACACGGTTCCAGATACACATACTGGCAAACCATGTCATCCTAATTATAATAATCCTTTATGAAAATACCTGATTGCAACCTGTCTGCAAAAGTTTTGTGGGTCAAGTGATTGGTCTGGTTTGTGGATTTGTGCGCTAATAGAAATGTCACCCCTCAAACACAACACTTGACTTTGAGGACACATTGTGGAACACAACACAACACAACAAAGGTTTGTGATTTAATTACAGAGTGGCAGAGTTAATGTTTGTGACCATATTAACTCTGGGTCATTGTACCAAACAGATGTTTGTTTAAAGCCTGCCCCCGTTGTTGAGTTCACACATTAAACCGCACATGTTCCATTGTCGTGCCTGAAGAATTTTTGAAGAATTTTCTGTCCTTTTGAGCTTAAGTGAACAGGCTGCTTTCAAGTGGCAGACTCTCGCTGATCCTCTTTGTACTCGGCAATTAGCCAGAGGGACTTTTGTTTCCTCCGTGACGGCTGGAGAGCAGGTATTGCCTCCTAGCCACAGGCCTGCTTTGTTTCCCACTCAGCCCTCCATGAACAGTGTGCATGGTCCACGTCCTTCATCTCCCGAGCCACTGAACTCCTCTCTCCATCACGTTTTGATGAAGGCGCTCTTAGGAAGAATACATTTCTGCATTTTTTTTCTTCTTCTCTACACCACCGTGAAAAAGAATTGATGGAAATTTAAATGAACAGAATTGGCTTCTGTTTTCTATATGTTTGACCTGTTTCTCGCATATGTTTCTGTTTTCAACAGAGTAATTGTACATGGAAACTCAGGATGGAATGACAGATGTGTGTGAAGGCAAATAACTAACAGGCATGCTTAACCGCATCTCATGATTGATGCCTCGAAGGCAGCAGAAGCATGCTAATAGATATGAACCAACGGGGCAGTCTCTGACCGGCTAGTTAAATGATGTGGTGAACATTCAACAGCTTCTCACTGAAATCAAAACCATCTGATTGAAACACTGCATCTTAGTTGGTAAGATCAAGAAAAAAAACAGAATTCATATTTTGTTGTGTTGATGGCCAAATTTATGCCTAAAATGTTGCTTTTTGGGAAGAGAAATAACACATTATTATCATTATAAAATGATAATCCTGTGATTACTTTAGTGTGTGCATGTATCTGTGCTTCTCTGTCCGTCCACTATATTTTGGGTGGCCACTCATGTCTGCATCCTCAAGGACCTCTCAAGGTTGTAATGGGTTACACCTTCACATAAAACTTCTGGTTTATTGCTGCCCCAGACTGCCCGCTGACTCCCCACTTACCCTTCATCTTCTCCGTCTCCTGGTAACACAGCTGAGTGTATCTCCGAAACACACCGGGGGAAACCACGGCCTGTATGCCAATGGGTAAAACAACTGGCGCGTTTTATTGTCTTTGCTAACCCGAAGTACACCCACATCTGCCCCCGTATACACACAATTAGCTTTAGACTTTTTATTGGGCATCAAAAATAGACTTGAGGCCAAACTACCCCCCCACCACACACACATACACACACACACACACACACACACACACACACAAACTGAGGTGAAACCCACGGGAAGCAGCAGAGACTCGTGTCTGCACAGAGACGGTGGTGACCTACACACACCTGTTGTGTGAGACCTGCGAGTGACAATTGCGTCTGATACACTTCTGATACGCAGTCTGGTTGTGGGAGGGGGGGGGGGGGGGTTGTTAGTCGATAGGGGCTCGTGTTCATTCAATCAACATTACATTGATGGTGTAGACGCACCTGTCAGAGATATGCATTTTACTGAGTGCACATTTGTAGGTATTATTATTAAATGTGTTATTATGATCCCCAACCATTCATTGTCAAAGCGCTAATCAAAGGGACACTGATTCGATAACAGATATTACAAATAGAAAGCATTTCATTGTTCATAGTAGGTTGCATCTTTGTTTTTAGCACAATCACAGTATTATAACACAATGGATTGAGGAAGAGCCAAGTTACTCTTGTGTTGAGAGTAAATTACTTTGACGTACCGATCCTCTTCTGTGCCAAAGTCAAGGAATAAGACAAAAGAGGCCTCAAATGTCTTTGTTCCAGCTGTGAAGGTTTTGCACTTAAAGACAATTATAGTTGGATCAGAGAGGGATAAGAGCCGAGAATAAAATGATTGAAATTTCCAATCTGGAGCTGAGCAGAGATGAGATGCAAACCAAGAATCCCTCTGGGGGTGTAAGATATAGATTATAGGATCCTGCTGCTGGTCCACAGAGATACAAGCAATCACTCGGCTGTTTGATATCCTCTTGTAGGTTGTGCTTGATGCCACTGTGTGCTTTTCACTCACCCTGAAGAATATGTAATGGTGATAAATGTTTTTTTTCTCCTCTTTTATCTTTGGCACCTTTTAAGGAGCAGACCTTTAGTGTCTGGGGTTGCAACTCCCAGTCCTTGTGTTGCATTGCCACCCTGCAGCCTGTTACAGGAGATTCTATGTGTTTCAGGTTATGGATCCCAGTGGCATAATGAAAAAGATACTGAATGCAAGAGGAGCCGTGTGTTTGTCTATATTTATGGATGCAACTGATATTCTGATGTTCTTTCACATTTCACTGCGCTAAATACTGACTTACGAAGAAATTGTACATGTATGTGGCTGTCACAATTTAAAACAACCGTTGATTATAAAATACCAGCTTTACACGTGTTTATTGAGCGAGTCACAGATACTCTAATCTTCTTAATTTGCTATTAATAAATTAGGGAAATAGAGGCCATGAAAAGGTGGATGTCATGATAACTATATTTAACAAGTCTGTTAGTCAAGTGTGTATAGGGCTAATTTATAGGGCTATTTATAAGGCTAATTTGTAGCCTTATTTTTCTCAATAGGCTTATGCATTTCAGTTTATTGTAGTGGCAAACTCAACAACGAATATCTTCATTTGCTTTCTTACACATACAATCCTCCCCGTTGTAACCAGGGAACCAACAGAGCTGGAGGCAGCAGGATCATAACTCCAGTATTCACGGTTCAGGTGCAGTTTAGTCCAAACACATCAGCCTTGAGCCGAAGGCACCTGCTGCAGCCAGCAAACAGGACCTTCACTTTCACACCTTTTTGTTGAGGGACACAAGGAGCCAATTATTCAGAGAAAGCAGGTTATGACAGAAAAAGGCTGCAACCGGGTTGCTCTAAAATCCAAAATCTAGCCAGTCAATCCACAAGATGTCTCCCGTCTCTTTCAATCCATTATTCTTATGAACGTAGTTTTCCCTTTTTTATGAGAGATGTTTTAATAAACTTGAAGATGAGTGAAACCACCAGCATGTCTTTAATCGATGGCCGGGGCATGTTTAGTATATTTCATTAACAGTATAATGCTTCAGTTTTAAGGGTTTCAACCGTATACGATATATTCATTCATCGTTATCACTGATAATGTACTGTGAAGCAATGAAGGAAACTCACTGACTATCAAAACACGCACAATTAGAACCATTATTTCCAATATACATCAAAAAGTTTTAAGGGGATGTTTGATATTTTTTTCTGGAAATTACTTTTAATGGTTTTTGAGCTTTTTAGAAACTGGTGTCATAAAGTAAAATAGCCAGGAGAGACAATTTCCTGGATGCTGACTGTTATAATGCAAAAATGTACAATTTACTCCATGTTCCAAAGGATGTAGATGCTGATTAGTTCAAGTCTTTGGTAATTGATTTGGTGATGGATTGATCATTACTGTTTGCCTGAAATCCCATTCAAGTATGTATAAATGTGACTTGTAACCAAAATGTACACTTCTATTGTCTTACAATAGTTTAAAAAAAAACTCTTTAATATAATCGTTTTTAAGTTTGCCAAAATTCCATTTAATAAATACAACTTTGGCTTTTGCATCTCCTCTCTAAATTACCAAAGGACAGTTGTGAAGAAATTATAAATGTTCACTTTAATATTTAATTTGATGCAGTGGATAGAATACAGAAAGCAGCCACAGCAGATATATTGAGGACAAAGGCCACACAAAAAGACAACGACTAATAAGAAACGAAGTGGTGATAACAGACTAAATACTGATAAAAAGAAAAACGGCGCACTGAGTGGCAGCTGTACTTTTCCAAAACTAATCACATTTATTAGTCCCGACTTGCAGGAAATTAACATCAAAATTGCATCTCAAGGACCTTGACATCCTGACAGAATTTGAATTCTGCCACCAACCTTTCTTTTAAATAAATGAAACACCCAGGCTTCCTGCACCTTATTTATTCATACTTTTTCTTTCCTTTTCTGACCTTGTATTGCGTGAAGAGCTCTCACATCTTTTAGTTAGTCGCTACAAAATCACCCACCACTCATTTAATCCGCTAAATGTTTTGTTGTTAATTCTCTCATCCAGATATTTAAATTCAAAGAGACATCCGGGTAACACTTCAGTGGTCTGCTCCAATAGACACGCACACACACACACACACACACACACACACACACACACACACACACACACACACACACACACACACACACACACACACACACACACACACACACACACGCACACACGCACACTACAAGGAAAAGAAGGGTCACGGAGGACAGGAAGCATGTACATACTCATGCTAATATTATTTACTAAAATAAATGAATTATCCACACACAGCAGAGGAGATAGAGGTGAAGTGAACATCATGAGGTTGGGCCTGTTAACAAACAGGCTCAGAAGTGAATAGTGTTATATTTGTAGAATTTTATTCCAGACCTACATACACACCCACCTGAAACACCTAAACCCCCCCCCCCCACACACACACACACACAAGGGTATTTCAGCAATGAGTGACTTTACCTTGATCTACTAGTTTGATTAAGCGATATGCTGGAGATTGAGATTGAGATGTGATTGAATTGTTCTCACTCACCAGCTGCCATGGTCAAAGTCATCACAGCTGACAAACTGTATTCAAACTAAAGAGTGAGGAGTCCTTGAGGTGAAGTGAAGCCCATTACAAAGCTATAACAACAATAAACCGCTTTAGAACAAGGATTCATGCCACATATCCAAACGTTAAAGCACAAGTCTTTAATGAATAGTCAAAGTGTGGGTTAATACCGTACTTTCACTTCCAGAAGAAAGCACGGAGAGCTTGATATATAGTTTTATAAAACCATGCATGTAATGTGCAACGTTGCAGCATTGCAGCAGAGACGCTCTGCTGCTTATGTTACCCCACAGCACAAATCCGGCTTCATCTGCAGGGTTTGAATGATGCCATCGCGTTTGTGTGCCTGCATAAAATTCAGCATATTTCTCCATTACCCGACAAGAGGAGAAGAGAGAAACAACTAGACTTTATTCTGTGTCGTGTTCTCTTGTCAAATACATCACCCCTGAATTTCGCAGCGGTGTAAGAGGTGGGGCAATGGTGGCGCATGGAGTAGTGTGATTCGCTGGGAGCCACCTAACCCCTAATTCCTCCCCAGGCAAAATGTGTATACCACGTATGTCGCTTTGGACAAAAGCGTCAGCTAAATGACATGTAATGTAATGTAATATAAATAAGTACTAATCCTACCTAGAATTTCACTTTCAGGCAAAAATCCTGCTGCTGCATCAGTGTGCGCAGTATTTATGTTGTAGCTAGAACTTCTATTAACACTCCTATTAACTTCTAAGCTGTTGTTTCAACGTTGATGAAAGAGTTGCGAGAGGATTAATTGGAGAGCAAAGTAGAAATGATAAAGTTCTGCCACAAAATCTGTCAAAAATGTTCTGTACTTTCTCTAATCTTTAACCTTTTGTCAAAAATTGAAACCAAAATGAAACCCCTTGAGGACTTTAAGATGAAACATCTCATCGGTGGAGCTGCTGAGGAAAAATGAAACTCACAAAGCATGGTGTTAAAATCTCAGCGTATGTTTTAATTTGTGCACCTTAATGGGAAAAGTAACTGCTACCTGTCAAATACAGTGCAGTGAGTAAAAAGTACAATATTTCCCAATATCATGTTACATATAAAGCATATGCGCTTCATTACTTGCCACCATGTTGTGTTTTTAACCTGACAGATAGATGTGTGGAAACACTTACAGGCCGCTCTTGTATTTCTTTCACAGCTACACCCTGCGTGTGGTCGGCAACGGGATCAAGGCTCAGAGTGTCAACCCCGAAGTCAAAGTGAAGGGAGCAGACCCTGTGATTAACCAGATCATTGACAAGCTAAAGCACGTCAATCAGGTGAGCCTGTCTTGTTGTCTAAATATTTACTGTATCTACATTATAGGATTTCTTTCTCTGATATCTGTGTCCTCAGGCTATATGCTAATTATCCACACGTCTTTGTGTGTCAATGGGACATAAAGTATCTCTTACTACATTTTGTCGAGGCACAAAAAACCAACTGCTCACAAAGCTGTGGCATTATATTTGTTACCTTTGAATATCATATTATCTTTCATATTACCAGTAAGTACCGGCTAATAGAAAACTAGTCCCAAATGCAAAATCATGTCCAGGCAATGAAAATAAAATAGATCTCTACACATCTAGGAACCCATTTTGTCTGGTTTGCGTGTCTTTATATATTTTTTAATCTACCCAAAATCAATGTAGCTTTTCTATCGACGTGGCTCCTTTCAGTACCGTGAGATTGGGGCAGTATACTGGGGCACCTTCTCTTCTGCAGCCTGAGTAACAGCTGCTGTAGCAGCTTCCGGGTCGTTGCACTGCAGCAGCAGCTTCACACGTCTGTTGCTTTGGTTTTCCCAAGCGGAAGGCTGAAGGCCAGGTCAACTTTCTTGACCTCGGGCTGGCACCCCCTCCCTGACTAATTCACACCATCTGTGGGACGTCGGAACAAATAAATCTATATCATAACTATTTGAGAGCACCTGATATGTCTTGTGAAATTTCACTGTGTACGTGACTCTCTCAGTGTGTTTTTTTTAACATGTGTTATTGTGAATTTCAACCAACAGGGTTCTTTTAATCTTTGAAAGCTGAGAAATTGTTTATGTGCTTCACATGATTTACTGTAACTATGAAACCGATCCCAATCGTCAGTTTAGCAGAGAAAATGTAAGAATGTTTAATCTACAGTGAGCCGGTCCTTCAGTGACAGTAAACCTATTTGGTTGTCTGTCGCTTTGCTATAAAACTGAGGCATCGTGCCGACCCGTTTGTGCTGTCACAAGCGGTGATGAAAAACGACACTTCTGCACAAAACTTACGTGAAGCATATTATCAGTTAACTCACCCATCTGAGAGGGAAAGCTGTGTGTGCAGAGAAAAATGGAGGTAGGTGCGACTTGTAGCAAGGATACAAGAATAAAATAACACTGGTAGTGTGACATTTGTGATTCACAGCTCACTTAATAATCTTGGAGTACTGACATTGGATGTAGTGTTTTATGCTTTTTTTTGCACCTTTACCATTTTTTGTGTAGTCTCTTTGACAAATTCAGTGACAGGTGCTTGGTTGTGACTGTCTCTTCTAGAAACATGTCTTCTAAGTTACCTTGGTTTTTTATTAGATGAATAACAAGCAATGTTTGTTAATACTTGTTTAATCAATTTCAAATCAAGCAACTCACACTGACTTTTTGTCTGCCATTTGTCCTAAAACAATAAAAACAATTGTAATTGATTATAGAGGTTTTGCTTAGAAAAGGAAGGAAACATGTTATTAAATGATAAGGAACAAGTTTCCACCAGAGCTGAATTGCAGTGGATTGTCGTTCTTTTGGTTATTTGATAAGTAAGATGGGATATCTGCCACTAAAAGACAACATTTCCATCACCCTCAACTGCACATGCGACTTTACACTACGATTCTGAGCAGGTAGTGGACTCTTCATACCTGAAGGCTAGTGAAATGTAAACAGTAGTAAATAGATTAACACAATTACAAATTGAGCTATCTTAGACAATTTTCCAGGTCCATTTCAGCATTAATATGAAATGATTGTTAATATCATAAATAGTTACGGCAGGTGTATAAAATTACTAAAAATGTCCAATCGGCATGATTCGTATGCCTCAACAACACAAAGCGCACAAACAGATTTTCACTCACAAGGTGTGAACAATAAACAAAACTATCTCACCCATTTTTGATACTCTTCAGCAAAAGCATTACAAATATATCAGCCAAAGCTGGAACAATCCCCCAGCTAAGCAATAAAACACTAAGAAGTGCTAATTAGTCACTCAGCATAAATATCCAGTATCCAAATTAAATCTCAGAGGCATTGATTGTGTTTCTGATGAAAAAACGTACAAATGCAACACTGAAGTCTGTTTTTCTGCTGTAATTTGCTGTGTAAAGTTGATGCAAGGTGTGATGATAGAACAAGAATCACCAAAAACTTTGCTAATTACTTCAACACTCGAAGATTAGTGTTTGTTTGCTTTGTAAATGTTATGCAGTCTGTAGCTGAAGCTGTAATTTGTGCAATAAATTCCAAACGAGAGATATTTAAGGCACTACATCCATCTTCAACAATATTAGACATGATCTGGACTCTGTGGTAACAAATCACAAATTTACTCCAGGCTCTACATGTTTCTGTTATTCGGTTTTCTCTGCTTACCAAATCCCTAATTTGGCCAATTTAAAACTTTGTATGGAAGAGATCATTTTAGGCATAATGCCTGCTTCAGCTGTGTTCAAAAAAGTAACTCTTGTGAGATTGAGAGCCATCAAAAGTTGGATGTTCATTGTCAAAATCAAGTTCAACACTTGCCCTTTTGTACGAGTGCCGTCTGCCAAATCCTCAGGTTCTCTGCCAGCACTGCCTCCAGCACACACACAGCAAATATAAATAAAGATGCACGGCCTGTTCCGCTGTGTCAATAGTCAACCTGTCTGTTTTAGTCATGATGACAACCACCCAGATCTTGTGTTCAATGAGCTGCTGCTGTCAGCTATTTTGAGTTTTTTTTTTTTTCTCCTTTTCTCCAAGATGCCAACACCCTATAATTAATCAGAAAGGGTCTAATGCAATTGTAGTTGATACAAAGCTAAGGTTGTTCGTTCAAACTATGACTTGTTCAATCGAAGCAGATTGCGACGCTGTCCCCCAACTGTGAAAGCTACTCTGAGGTCTTCCCCGATTCAGTCCACATTCAGTTAAGTGATGTTCATCTACTGAAGCACTAAATTCCTATAATGCATTGGTAAGGGTCACCGAAAAATGGTAGCCTTGATCAGTCATTCTTGGTATTTGCTAAAAAGTTTGAGACATATAGACAATAACATTTTAATATCAGGCTGGGGGTGAAAAATATACTTGAGATGGAATGGAATCTTGCATAATTTTTTTTTTATATATTATGTATGATAGCTTATTTATATGGCTTGCTATTTTTAATAAAATCAGCTCATCAGACAGGCTGCCTTGCACAAAGAAACCCTGCTGCCTTAAGTATAGTCATGCGCTTGAGCACAGGCTTTCTGAAGCAGTGAATGCTTTTAAGAGAGCTAATTACTCAACAGTCCCTTTGGACTGGAGTATACTGTATAGTGCTTGAGATTGAAAAAAAAGTATAGAAAATGACCTATTTAATTTATCAGGAATTGACATAGAGGAAGGTGAAATCTCACAACCAAGAATTGCAAACTGTTACAGAATGCATTTGGTACCATTCGTTCAATGTCTTGTCTGTTCATAGTCCTTGAATCCATTATCATCTCATTGGGACTTGATCTACAAATATTTCTAACCCTCTACCCTCTTGAAGTTAAACAGAATGCATGGCAGGAAGTGGTAATCATGTCATTCAATGACATTGTGGTGGTTTATGATGGAAACTGCTTTAGGCAGATTGAAAATGTAGCTGGTGTTAAATGGTGAGGTTTCAAATGTTTTGTTTATTGGATCTTTTTCTGGTAGTATTTTTCTGGATACTGGATGCAAGGGGAAGAAGTGTGGAGGGTTGATAGCATCTGAGATTATGACTGGCAAACACATCAATTACCTTTACCAGTGCACACACTCATTCCATCGTGCGCCTGAGTGCCTGTGTGAATGTGGGGTGTACACCACACAGTATATTACCTCTATACATTGCTGTGGTAGTGGTGCACATTGTTAATAAGATGCAACTTACCTCAAAGTGCATCTGCATGAGTGCGTGAAAGGCAGGTTGCTTGTTAAAAAGGCTGGAGATAAAATCTACACCGAAATAATAAATGGATGAAGGCAATAGCCGAAATTGCTGCTGTTGGGCATTCATACGGATACGAGTGATTTCTCCATGAAAACCATGCGAATATTCACGTTCTACATATCAGAAATATATCACTACTATTCTACACAAAACAGAAGTGCAGCTTTTGACAAATGTGTAATGCAATCTAAGTGTACAAACTCTAGATTTCATCATCTTGCTCATCAGCAGCCTTTTTTCTATGAATTATTTGTTGGCTCCTCTCCTTCTTGCCTGTCCTCTCCTCTTGATGTGGTAAAACCCATTAGGAATCTATAAGTAGGCCCTGTCCCTGTGTCTCTCAATCAAAATCAGGACCAAGCAGCTCCTCACCCCGTCTGCAGGCTGAATTATTTACCAGTCATTGATGTGGTGGTTGACCAGCAGTTTTGTTTGTGAATTATTCATACCCCCTCTCCTCTTAGTCCAAAGGATTAACGCTGAGAATGTGTTCACATTTTACTTTCCGTGCTCCAAATGAGCATAACATTTGACTTTCACACGAGTCCGATTCACAAGTATAAACAAGATACTGTCCTCTTAAAGAATATTTAAACACACCACAGGCGCTAAGTATACATTGTTCAATTAGATCATGTCGGTATGCAGCAAAGACTAAAATGTCAGAGCTGTGCAAGTAAGTCTCAGTTGGAAACAAATCTCAAAACCTTCAGCCTAAACATTTGTTTACTTAATTTACACTCACTGTTTTATTCATTATTCCCTTAAGGTATAATCCTAAATCAGCCACACTGCATGTAAATAACAACTACATCTTCAATTTTTTGTATGTGCTTATCCATGATTAAAGTCCAGTTCGACCAACAGCAGCAGAATTATCTTTGTAAATAGTCGAAAGAACAAATTTCTGATATGTTGATACAAATAAGTGTCCCCCAAAACACCCAAAGCATGGCTGAGCTATGCCTTTAGATAATTGAAAACATAGTCTTGAAATACCTCCCATCCCTCAATACTTTCTAACTATATTACCTTGTTTATGACTCACATCCCCAAGTCCACTTCTTTAGTAACATTTAATGGATGTGTCCTTGGGTTGACTTCACTTGTTTCCTCCTGTCCAATCACCTGCATCTTCCCAGTGTATTTAGACCATGTGTGTCCCTTGACTCTTGTTGGTTTGTTAGTCATCTTCGGTGAGTCGTGTGGTTGTCGTGTTGACCTGGCCCCATTTTGACCCGAGGCATTTGGTATTTGGCCATACTTAAATACAATATTTTTGTTTTTGAAATCCGCGTTTGAGAACTAGTAGAATCACTTCTTTTTTTTTTTGGTTTCTAAAAACAGGACAGCTAGTTCTTATTTCTGTTCTGAATTATGCACATTACTACCTCCGCCTACATCCATCCTCTCATGCATTCATATCCGGGGCCGGGTCGTTTTCGGGCAGCTCGGTATTTAAGAAGTCCCTCTTCCCCACGTCCTTTTTTTCAGCTCCTTTCCTGTCTGATGTATGAGCTCCTCACCTTATTTCTGAGGCTGAGTGCAGCCACACGTTGAAATAAGCTGAATTTTGGCAGCTTGTATTCACAATCTCATAGTTTTGGGCACTCCCCGAGGCTCATGGCCACCGATGGGTGGGGTGGACGTAGATGACCTGGTAGATCGAGAGCTTTGCCTCCCGACTCAGCTCCCTCTTCACCGAGACGGTACCACGCCCGTATCACTGCTGACCTCGCACTGAACAGCCTGAAAAGGACTCTTAAGATACCTGCCCGGGGCAGCAACACACCTCCAACCTGGAGGGTGCAATCTGGGCAGAGAACCATGGCCTCAGACTTAGAAGTACGGACTCCCATCATCACTGTATATTGTAATTTCTATTCAGGGTTCTGACTCACTGATCTGCTTTGCTGCTGCAGCACTTCGTGTGGATCTGCACCCTGTCAGCGCTGCAGCTGCTGCAGTGAGGGAGATGAAAAATGACAGTGAGTGTCATGGGAGCCGACTCACGTCCTGACACTTTTCTCCTCTGCATGGCAAATATGATCATTGTGATCTCTTCTCCACCCTCTATTTACAGATAGTATAATGTGTTCAAAGAGAATGCCGATGAGCTTTAAAATCCGCAAACCGTTTTATTCATCTATGTCTGAACGTGTGGTTTGTTTTCCCCCATGACACCTGGAACTTTTTTAGGATATGTAACCTACACATACTTTTCTGAATAACCATAAATATATTACGTCATCAACGGTGAGTCAATATTTAAAACATTGAATGCTTTGCAGTTTTTTTCGAGCTAGTTTCATGTGCTGGTGGAGAACAGTTGCGTAGGCAGGATACATGGTGAGAATTCCCTTTACTTTTCTAATATAAGAATAAAAAACTACAATGAAAGGCCCCAAAACATGATATTTAATGAGTTTAATGCAGTACATTTACCTGATTGAGTGTGTTTGTTCTGGAATTGTGTTAGGTTCATCTATTCATCCATAATTAAATACAATTGTTGCACTGTGGAATTCCTAACCTTGGAAAAAACTTATATAATAATAATATAATATAAACATGTGATGCCAGGGAAAACACACAGTAAAAAGGGCTATACCCATCATATCCCCAGCTTTAGTATCTATGTATGTGCATATTTGTATGTGTGTGTGTGTGTGTGTTTGAGGAGGGTACTATTAATTATTCTGACTACCTGTGTGAAGAACATTTTTAATGCTCCAGTAGCGTTCTCCAGATGGCAGGAGTTAAAATAGTGTGTGGGCTGGATGACTGGTGTCCTTGATGATGCTTTAGGCTTTCCTTATGCGGGTAATGAAGATATCATGGATTTGTTGTAGGTCTGTGCCAGTACATTTTTTCATGCTGGCTTAACATTGCTGTGGTGTTCGGTCCCGCTGAAACATACCGTACTGTGATGTAGCCAGAATATACCGTGTAAGGTGCCTCTAAGCCTCAGTTACCAGCCTGAATCTTTTGAGACGCCACGCAGTCTTCGTCGTGACTTTATGAAGAAGCAGCCTGTGTTATGATGAGTACAGTGGTGAATATACAATGTATTAAATATCTCAGGTGGCCAGAGCTTTTCTTCAGGTTGAGTATCTGAGGGAACCAAAGACAAGAAGGACAAGAATGCATTTAAATATAAATAGATATATCAGTCAAGAAGAAGCATTAGGGAATGTTCTGTGCGATTGAAGCTCTGTGAGACTGCACTTGGGCACGCAGAGTTGTGCTTTGAGATGCTAATGTTCTCACAAAGACAATGTCTACATGCAGATGTTTTTTGGTAAGCACTAAACCGAAAATAGAGCTGAGGCTGTGTTGTTCAGTTATTTGGTCAAGAACTGGAAAAAGTGACATTTTGACATGAAGATGAAGATGATAATCACGATGATGAATAGAGAAAGGGTCCGATGTCTGCCACATTCAATAGGTTTCGTCCTCATGGAACATTCTACCAAATTAGATGACAATCCATCAAATAGTGGTTGAGATATTTTGGATTGATGTATATGTCGATTATTTATTTACATTTATCAGTAGGAAATGTAATTTACAAAAGTAATAGATCATGTGGTTTGCAGTGGAGAAAGTTAAACCTAATTGGTGTTTTTATATTCTTCTTGTTTTATGGGCTGATAGTGGAATACGGCTGAGGCAACAGACTGGTCACATTGAATTTTTCTTGTTGACTGGGCTTGTAGCCTTCGCTGCATGTTCTCTGTTTCCCTGAGATTCAACATAATTATTTTTCAAATATTGTTTTGTCCCTAATCAGTTTCTCTAATTCCTACTCCTTCCGTAGTCATTGTTATTAAATACCGGTGCATGGCTAATCATTTAGACTTAAAAACCTTGCGAACCACATGCTTAAACTATAATAATTTAATTTGCATTGACATTAAAGAACATAGAGAAATTAGTGATGTATGTATATCTACTAATAAAGCAAGGTAAATTAGATACAAAGACATGTTTTAACAGCCTGTGTAAAATAACGGCCAGTTTGTCCTCTTATTTCAGATTTATGATTTCTTTAATTAGGTGTCAAGTGGCTGGAGGTTTGTGTCACTGGATAACGAGTTCATAAGTTAATCTTAACATATGCCGTGATCTCTCTTACTTGCATGCACATACAGATGAGATTTCCACTCAAATGTTTTCCACTCAATTGTAGTTGAAACCATTGTGTCCTTCACAAAATGTGTTATTTATAAGTATCTGTATTTGTGGTGTTTGCTCTTAATTGGTGCAGCAATCTCAAAAAGAAAATGGCCAAGTTGGGGATTCTTATGTTCTCCACTCGCTGCAGTTACTGCCAGAATCGTGCCCGAGGAAGCATCTCCTCACAGCAGTTTATCATCTGGAGATGCATTGAAATCAGAGCTCCTCTCTCCCCTCCATGGTTGAACAAAGCCTCACATCATTCGCAGAAGTACGGCCAGTAACACAGTTCATTGTGTGTCAGAAAGCACTACAGCTGCAATCAAACACAGGGCTGTTTCTCCTCTGGCCCTCAAGAGTATAAGAATCAGGAAGTCTGGTGATTGACGGACTTACTAAAACACAACAAATGTTTCCCAGCTTCTTGAACAAATTAGCGAGCTGTGAAATGCATTTAACAGCCCGACATTTTTAATATGGTGCTTTTGATTGTCTAATGGGCAAAGACAACATTACATTGTCACTGCTGGTGATTTGAAGAATGTGTATATGTAGTTTTTTTATGAAATGTTACTTAAAAGGAGTAGATGAATTAAGTGGGATTGACTCAAAGTGTAACATTATGCACATATTCATCTATAAAGGTCCCTCAATGATCAATCAATGGAGCATCAATGGAATCTACGGCACAGAAAAAATATCAGGCTCTGACCACACTCGTCGTTAGAGACACCAATTCATTCATTGTTTTATTTTTGACAATAAGAAAAAACAATATTGTTTTCCTTGTCTTTTAGTTTCGGTACCTGTTCCTACAAAGTGACAAAGCCATTTATGGGGACTGAACTGGGAACAGAAATTATATTCTTCTTAAGTGAATAAGTAAGAACATATTTTGCATTCATCATCTCTCTCTCATTCTACTCATATATATAATTTTCTGGGTAAACAAAATTAAGTTGGAATGATTATCCGTTTGTGTATAAATTAAAAAGTCAATGATCCCTCCCACACACATTCATACTTCTATCTATACACAGTCTCATAAAAGTAAACATATTAACCTTTGACCTCGCCGTGAGTAAATTAGTCGCTCTCAGGTAGCATATGGCTTCACATGTGCTTCCTCCTGTAATTGTTGCACGATCATTTTACTTTTGTAAACAGCACTCAGAGATGCAGCCTTTGAACCCCACAGAGCCCACAAGCAGGGCTGTACCTGTGAAGTGTGAAGTTCAAAACAGGCTAATCACAGAAACTCATTATTCCATGTAATATATTAAAAGTGTGGTCAGAAATAAATGGAAAGAAAATGGTACCAATTACACACATGAAAGGAGCGCCTTTATTGCCCAAACTCTCAATATTCTCCGTCTTCTAACCTGTCACCGCTGAGGAGCTGAGACTCCGACAGGCTAATTAATAGCACTGATATGTCCGAGCTGAACCCCCGCCACTGCTGCTCCGCTGCACCGAACCACAGCAGTAATGAAATAGCATAGACAATGCCTTTCTGATCAACACGAAGCCTCCCTTCTTGTTTCCAATAATGCACCATGAATTTAAATGAGCCAATTAGCGGATGTATTTCCCTTTCGTACCGAGTCTGCAAGGTCTTTGCTTGGGAAGGTGCAGCACAACTACACTGCACAGAGTTCAGCTGCCCTGCTGGCCTCGGGCCACGAGGGGTGAGGCTCATTCAACACACACAGCACATACATTACAGTGCAGATTATAGGTTGAGGCAATGAATATAAGTGTTGGCTTATTATTCTTTATTAACATTTTTTAAAAACAAATGAGTTGATTGTACTATAGATCCGCTAAGGATGGGATGCAGGAATCTTTGCAAGTATGTATATAGAAATATTCCCTTTGCAGTGCAATTACTCAATTTTTTTAATTACTTGATCCCTCCCAGGCACGTGGCTCATAATCAGATATTATTTTGCATTTTCTCCCTTTATTGTCATTTATTTTCTGTATGCATATCCCGCACTATCCTTGCCGTGAGAGGAACTTGTTCACTTTGTGAATATTGAATGTAATATTCATATGATACATTGATAAGGTTACTACTTCAAAACAGTTTACTTTTGTTAAAGAAAAAAGAAATATTATAATAATAATGTTTTTTTTTCTCTGTCTCTTTTAGCTGTTGCAAGGGAAGTCCATTCCTAAACTCGGGTCATTGGACCAGATTGAAACAGGAAGTGGAGACACAGAGGGACGGTACAGCGGCGACTGTGACGATGAAGACGGCTGTGGTGCTTCAGGTGGTGGCGATGTTAAAAGGGAAGTTTACAGAGTCTCCAAAAGTAAGTCTCATTTTTAGTAACTCCACTGATCAATTAACCATTTGAAGAAACTCATGCTCTTATATTTATTTACCCTTCTGAGGGAGCGTAAAATATGCATTAGATATTTGATTGGGGATAAATTCTGATCGGTGCATGGTTTAAATGACTAAGTGTGTTTGAGTGATTGCATTTTTTTTTTTGTCATGTTTATTATCTTTGTATAAGGTTAAGATTTTCCTGGGAAAATGGGAAGAAAATAAACAAAAATAGGAAACTCATATCCAAATATTGAACACAGACTTTCGATAAATTGGACAAATATAAAAGGATAATAATCAATTTTCGCAAAGCACACACACCATAGATATAACATGAAAAGTAATACATTTGTAGACTAAATAAATCAGTGAAGACATTTTAAGGTGTAGTTGTATACTATATTTGAAACTTGCTCCAGTCTCAATTTTACAACATCCATGATAATAGTCATTAAATATAATAGGCGCTATGGGGACATTATTGCAATCAAGGCCCGTAAAATATTGCTCCTCAGAGGATCAGTAACCCCTGATGGCGAGCTACCTGTCACACCTTCCTTTCCTTTTCTCCTCTGTTCTCCATCAAACATGCTAACAGCCTGATTAATCGCCTTTTCTTTTCGCCTATGGCGGCAGCAAGGAACGGTGGAGGGAGGTCAACAAAACAAGCCGTTTTATCTGTGTAAATGTTTCCTTTACTGCTTGTCAGTCTCTCTCCAGCCTTTAGCGGGTCAGGCTCAGAGAAGCTGCTTAACAATCGCTCATCTGAGGCTGCGGGGAGGCACTGACATTTATCACCCATTACAGTAGGGCTGCCCTTTCCTTGTCACAGGCCAGATCAGCCTGTCTCCCATATTTATGACCCACTGTCTGTTGTGACCCCTGTTGAGCATCTGTCCCCTGCTTCCTGACCCTAAAATACAGAGGATCCCCACCTGAACCAGACCTCTGGCCAGTTTCTGCAGGATTATACTGTTTTTTTTTGTCATTCATTGATAAAAAGAAAGTTTTGGTTTCTTCGTAGTGGCTCTTGGGTGTTTATTTGTTTTTGTAGTAGATTTAAAAAAAATAGTACAACTTGCTAGCCAAGGATACAGCATTACTAAAACTAAAAAATGTTCTATTGATCTATTTTACCAAAAATAAAGTCCTACATGATGTTAAGCAGCTTCAAATATTGTTTATTTGTGGTATTATTATAATTTATGAACAGGAATAAAAATGGTGCCCTCGAGCCATATCACTGGCATCACTCCATCCTTAATTGGGCCCTTACCTTAAGAAAGCAAAAAATAACCATCAACTCAAAGTTTTGGCACAATTAAAATAGAAAATAAAGTATATTCCTGGAGGTTTATTCCAACCAACATTTACGAGAAAGAAATACAGTATTAAATACAACAACAGAAGCAAACAACCACAGATCTAGGAAAACTAGATGAAGGTGGGAAGAAAAGAAAGAGCTCATACTATTAGCATATGGTCATCCTACATAACTAACATAACAGTCATTCACATATGCATGAAGTTATTTCAAATGTACTCCCTAGTGTTTATAAATTCTACGAGTTTTCAAATCTTTGACTATGTATAATTTACATACACGGTAAATTTCATTCTTTCGATTTGACTTAAATACAGTGCTGTCGCCATCTCAGCGCCTGATATTGAAGCTGAGTTCTTCACTGCAATTATCCATAATCCTCCTCCTTTGTGTCTTTGATGTTTATCAGCAGAAAATGCTGACGATAGATGAAGATGATAGGAAAATACAACAGGATAAGCTCAATACTGACTATAAAACCCTGATTCAAGGGATTATCCTCATTAAGCAGTATAAGCGTTGAGATTGCTAGGTATGTGACAGAAATATACAGTGTGAGCAGTTCATCCTTCAGAAATATTTCAAGGATTTTGAATGTTTAGTGAGCTTCCTTAGCGAGTCACTCTGGAACTACAATTGGGCTGAGGATAATTATTGAAAACATGTACTGTTAAACAGACAGATGCACATATTGCTCACAGTTTGCCATGCACCGCCGACTAAAGAAAAATCCAAGCCCTGCCATAGAGAGAGTGTGCATCTACAGACTTTCATACATGTTCCTCCCACATCAAGCCCTGCTTTTACAGTTACTATAGACCCGTCAATTGCTTCAACAAAGGCACACGTCCTTTCTTAATGAATTTAAATGAAGATCTAACACTAATGAGAACTAGCACCTCAATGTCAAAACTTTTGTAATATTGTTATGTATTACAGCTTATTACTGTGCATGTAAAGCATCCTAACGAGGATCATAATTACCAATTATATTAGACATAATTGGAATACTCATTAAGTAAAATCATAATGCATCCCATGCCTTTGGATCTGTGTTAGTCCAGATTGTGACTGCTTGACTTGTGCATCCATAAAAGGGTAAACCCCTTTTTTTGTATTCATAGCACACATTTAAAGTATATCTCAGCTTAATTAGACACGGTCACAATCCCAAATAACCGAAGGCAAATTTTAACTTTAAAATCCAGCTCTTTTACCAGTGAAGCAGAGAAGGTGAAGCAGAAGAGTGATACACATGTTTGGGATGAGATAGTTATCTGCTGCAGCCCTCCTTTGGGACTTAGCCTGATGAGTAAGTTATAAACCTGGTTCAACCACAGAAAAAGGTTACGTAGCTCAGATATGAATTTCATAAATAAGGCTTGACATTAAAGCCAAAGTGGCTTATTAGTCTCAACCCAGTAACAAACAAGTCCATAGCCATGCCCAGCATTGCACTGTATACTAATGACAGGATGCTTACATGCTCACAATCCCAATGCTACAATGCATGTAGATGCTAACCAAGTTTAATGTTTGCCATGACCAGCATCATTTAGCATCTTGGCATGTTAACATGTTACCTATTTATTAGGGGAACAGTACATTTGCGGCTTTTGGGAATTCTCAAGCCACAACGTATTGGGATTAGATATAAATCTGCACAATATAAGAATTCAAAGGACCCCCGAAGTTATTAATGCCCATCCTCAAAGGACTATGAAAATTCAAAGCAAATAACAACAAAATAAATAATAACTTCCCTCTGTCCAAGAATGAATCTTGGATTCCCGTGACCTGTCTGCAACGCCTGCAGTGGAGAACAATGAAGACGTTGTCTTTCATGCTCCGACCCCAGCAGGCTGCTTATATTCTTCTCTTGCCTGGCGTGGTGCAGCTGCAGACACTGTGACTGCTTGCAGGGTGAGCGTTGTACTGCAATAAGACATCTGTCAGACCCACTGGCAGCAGTGGAGACATCAATTGATTTCTAGGCAGTAAGCACAATGGGGGGAAGAGGAGAGGCTGCTTTACCATGACTCTTATTAATTAATAGTGTCTAAGTAGAAAGGAGAGTATTTGATGTCATTTGAGCTGCAACCTAGCCGCCTGAAGGGAAAATACTTATTGTAACTGCTGTATGTAGAACTCCTCCATTACTCTGACTTTTCCTATGACAATATACAACCGTGAGAAAGAAAAATATTCAGTCTTCATTTTACAGCCTGTTCGATCTCTAAATGAGGGAGTGGGCATATTTAGGACCACTAAAAATTGCACAAAGAATTAATTTTGTCTCTCTTATTATTGCACATTTTGTTCCCTTAAACTGTGGTGAACACACATTGACAAAAAATCCTTCCTATTGTCTTTTTTTCACTTAAAAGCAAAAATTGCCTCAGTAGGAATGATGTTACACATGAGAATGGCAAAGCTGTGTGTTTCTAAACTGGCTTGGTTGCGTTAGATCAGGTTTTACCAACTGTCCATTTCGTTATTATAAAATAAGTATGAATGCCTGTCTTTGCTTTTGGATAACATGTAAAGAAGCCTATATTCTCGGACACTGGTAGAAGAGTTAACATTTTCTCTATAAAAACAAATTCCTCAAGTTTATTTATCTCGCAGATGATTCCCAAGGGACTTACTTACATTTCTTCTCGTTCTTCTTTACTAGTGCATTACGGTCATTCAAAGCACAACGCAACTCTACCAAGTTTAATTGCCAGTTGATGGGAATGCACCACAGCCAAGTGTTTTTGTTTTATTCTAGAAGTCTGCTTAATATTTTCTTGGCAATTAATTGGGTTTTGCGATTGAGGAGCTGCAGAAGAAGTTACTGCTGCTATAGTTTTTGTGAAATAATATCTGAAAAAGCCCATGTTAAAAAAACATCTTGGGTTAAGATTTGAGACCAGAACTGTACATCTTTGTTAAGTGCATGAAAGGATAATAATTACATAGCTCCAAAGCTCAGTGACAGAGAAACCCACCATTGCAATTTTTCAGTGCAGGAAACAGTTACAAAAACAGATGGTTCCCATAGTGACCGTCAAACAAAAGGCAGGAGCATGCTAATCAGGAGAGGTACAAACAAGGGAATAGCACCACCCAACTCCTGTTCAACCAAAAAACTCCATTAGGCGCCACAGTATTAAAGCTGAAGGGAAAGCAAAGCTCAGCAGGGGATTGGAAACAGCAGCGGACGCGATTCTGAACACGTGCAAGTGCACAACTTTTGATTGGATGGTGGCGGAAGAAGTATTCTGATCCTTTGGGTTGAGTAAAAGTAGAGTGTGGCAGTGTGAAAACTGATTGATTGAAATTGATTTAATGTACATATCAAGTTTTATTAGCCAAATTTGCTTAAAGTTTTAAATTACTTCGATAACAGTAGTAATGGACAGAGAGTAATTGAATCTATGTATTTAGCAACTTTCCACCACTGGGTTTAGAGTTGAATAATATATTAGTTTAAATTGATATGTTAGTTAATACTGGATTATGTTTTTCATCATCTCAAAAAAACCCTTTAATGTGGTAAAGAGTTTTCTGACGTACTTTGGGATTGTGATTCATAGCTCATTCATGTAATCTTCTGTTTATTTTACAAATGATTTTTCAAACATTTGAAATATTTAGATATACAATATACTCAGCTGCTAGAATATATGCACACTAGTGCTACACCCTTGTTTTCGTTGTTATGGTGAAGGGACAAGCTCTATGATAGATGGCTGATGTTATTTCATAAGACCCATTTATATTAAAGAGGGAAGGCAAAATAACAGAATGCACAACCGTGAACTACATCCACCAAATCTATTCTCATGGTCACAAAGTTGACGTTACCTAGGCTGCTCCGCTTTACATTAGGTGAACGACCACAAAGTCGTAGTCAAATACTTAGTGCAGCACTCATAGATCCCTGGAGCGTCTTGCAGGATACTAGGTCAACAACACTCAAGAGCAACAAGAGCCGTCATCATAAACTCAATGAAGGAAAACCACTAAAAGCCGCATGATCACACGAGTGCCTGATGTTTGTGGCTCCATACCAACCTAATGCTTCATCCCTGCTGCTATCAAGCATAGGGTTTTAGACCTTTCACAGATTACCATAAGGACCATGACGGGGGCTGCCTTCTGTCACCTTGTCTACATGCAAGCCATTAAGTTGAATGACAAGAGGCTCTACGTGCAGTGACACCGAGGGGGCATTTGTTGAGGGGAAATGTAGGTAAATGGAAGCAAATCAGGGGAAAATAATTGGAACTGAAGGGGTCAACCCATCAAAAGGACTCAGGACGGCTGGCGGAACCGAGAGAGGCAGCGAAATCCAAGATATATGAGCAACACTTGGTATGCCCTGCTGGTGTTCACAAACTTAGCTGGAAAAGCTAGAGCTGTTGATATCAAGAAACAGAAAATCATTAAACTGCATGCTGGATTCCACCTAAAGTCCATCAGCCTTCTTTCGCAGCTGGGGACAGAGGAGGTGAGCGCCAAGGACGCTGAATGAAACACGAAGCATTTCTGAGTACATTAGTGAAATTGCTCCTGTCATTGGCAGACAGATGAGGTGGCTGCTAGAGATTGTCAGAAAAAGACACCATGTGCCATTAGCAGGGTCCTGAACGTATGGATTGCAATGGATTTGATAACCAGAATGGATGCATTCAACATTTTCGAAGAGTATTTCAATTATATTTTCACTTAAGTGCAATTTAAAAATTGATTAATCATGTTGATGAAGGTATTTATCACTCTGACCCTAATCATTCTTTTTTGGAAACATGGGAAGAGCCTAACTGTTGATTTACCGTAATAGACTGCACCAGAGATCCACCTATCATTCTGATATGCTATAGCAGGTCTTTGTTTCAGTAAAATAAAACCTCTCCATCCAAAAGATTTATCTTGAGCTGAAAAACTTGGGGAAGGTTAGTTGAGGAGTTTCCGCCCCAAATGTCCACAGTCCTCACAACACCGCTGGCTGCTCCGTGTAACTTCTGTCTGCTGGTTGCTCGGAGACCTGCCCTCTCTGTGGTAGACGGAGCCGGTGGACATTGCGGGGAGAAAGGAAATATTTTCACACATACCGCACATTCCGCCCTACTGCCTTCAAACCTTAACAAATGGAAATTGAAATGCAACAACAAAAATAGTAACAAAAATCATCTAAATTACTAATAAAGTGGCTTTATTACTGGAGAGTCCAAGGCATCTTCTATTTAATTAATTGCTTAATCTGTTCCATTAAAGGTTGATAATGAGCCCTGTGCCTATTTTCTATGTAACAGGTCTGTTTTTATAAGTTGGATTTGATTTGGTCTACTTTATTCTTGTTTTCAAAGATGACCTTGGCTTGCTCTAGAAACTAAACTACCTTAAACAACATATTAACCCTACTGCTTCCCACTCATCCACAGTGTTTGAGGGTTTAGCTCCACTATGGGATTAGTTTATGTAATCGGTCTCCTATGACTCATCATAAATGCCTCCCCCATTTGCTGTGGGATTATCTAACTCCAATGGATAATCGGGCACCTTTGTCCAACTGAGCCTGCTTTCGACTATTGGAACTGATAGATGTTAGGGACTCATCATTGTTGTTTTTCTATCAAACTACAATTAGAGAGGCCATGGCAACATCACCGTTGGTTATGCTGTGCACACTGAAATGGTTTAACGTTGATAACACATACTGCAAACTGAGATTTAGTTTAAAACAGACAGTGTACAACTGTGTGATGATGCACTCAAATACCTAAAGGTTGAAATGTCAGGTCAAAAGTGACACTTTATTAATAAATGATCTGATACGGTGACTACCTAGCAGAGATCATACATCACAAACGCCCTGTATGACCAGGACTAGTGCACTTTCCTAAGTATTTTTTCTCTTTGTTTTATGTTCTTGTTCAAGTCAAAACAAATCAAGATTTCATTGGCTTGCCATTCACATAAATAAGCCACAAAGCAGGGCAAACGAGAGCATGCAGATTAATATCTGGTGCGTATTAACATATGGTCACAGCTCAGATTGGATCCTGTTTCAGATGAAATACACCACATCTAGCGTGTGTGCCTTGAGCCTCATTGCCTACTGTAACTCAAACCATGCTTGGAGGAAAATGAAATGCAATTGCTTTCTGATTTGCCACAGTAAACACAATGACATTTTCATTGTAAGATAATAGAAACCTTGCATTTTCTTAATCATTTCCTTCCAGGTGTTTGTTTATTTTTTTATTTATCTCAAGCAAAGCTTTTTTAACCACAGTAAGATGTCATTATCTTCAAAGACACATTCTTGTTTTTCAATCATTTCTTTCACACCTTGCATGATTTAATGGATGGCTTAATGAGCTGCGGCTTGGATGTGGAAGGACACCTCATTGTGTTAATGAACCATGAAAAGGGCAAGCACACATTATTGTCTGAACGATTTTAATAATCATCTTCATGTCAGACACACGGCCCATCTTCCAAAAGTGTGCTGTAACAATAAGCACAGATTCTAGACATTTCATTGAGAAAACTTGTTCTCTCTGGATCTTAGTTTACCACCAACTAGATGCTCACGAGGCTACCATAATAAGTCGCCACTGATTCTCTGTTTCAAGCTTCCTAGGATGATTCATCGCAGTGAAAAGTCTAATGAAAATGTTATGAGACAATGTCAGTATAAACTTTACCATTCCATATGTAAGTTCCTTACTATATTTTCCTTGCCGTCATTTTTGCAGCTCCAAAGCCGACAGCCGCGCTAGCTTCTGTGTGTTATGTTGACGTGTTGACCTCGTACATACATAAATAAATGCATGCACATATAAAAAAAAAAACTCATACATACTCAAATATTCATGCGCCCAGCTCCCCCAACTTCTTCTCGATTTGGCACCGTGCAATCGAGCTGCTGAGAGTCCAACGAGTACAACGTCTAGATAAGTAGCTGACCACCCGGATGTGGTCAGAAAATGGGAGGGATTGCTACACAATGACAGCATGTTTGGTCGGTCAGCACGATGCACTTTTGGTGCTGTGATTTGGCAGGGACAGGTGTAGCAGGTTACCTGTTAACGATGTTCATTTGCTGATTAGGATTGATTATACAGATATTTCCACGAACGTTAATCAAACGTTTGGCATGAGATATTTGAGCTATTGCCCGGAAATCAGCCAATCACAACGGTTTGTCTACACTAATGGGGGCGTTCGCTGGTGCAACAACAGCTTATTGTACCTTTTGGTTGTGTTGTCCAGGACATTGCTCTGAGGAAAGATGGTAGAATAATAAAATGCTAACTACTCTTTGAAAGGAGAGCTCTAAGACTATGTTTTTCTTTTAAATCTCTAACTATCACGGATGTGTGTCTGTTAGCACGTTCGCAGAGCATAGAGAGTTGTATATTGCTGCTTGTGGCGAAATGTAAGTAGACTTTGCATGACCTACAACACTTGTCAACATGGTGACATATGACAGGCAGGTTTTCTCTCCTTCATCCTCGTGTCCTCTGAAAATTTCACTCAGCCTTCATCCTCAGACCTGCAAGGTCATCCTTAGATGTGCATCAGCGGCCTTCAGACCCACACGCTGCTCTCCCATCATCCCTTCTCTCTGTCTGTCTACCTTATGACGCAGAACACCCCTCTACGCTATTTCTGCTGCAAAAGCCTCAGCTCTTTCTCAATAATATGCATACCCACAACCACAATTATAAGATGGACACACACATTTTCTCACATACACACGCGGTGACAGAAACGCGTCAGGTGAACCGGTGAAAATCTGAGTCGCCCAACAGAAACAAGTTGTTGCTGATGTTCTGTGTTGACCTTCAGCGATAATGGATGAGAAATAATGGAAAAGGCTGATATCCACACAGGGAACATGCTCGAGGCAGCTTGGCGTTTGTCATAGTCACGAATGAAGAGGACAGGTTTTATGATGTTACACTTTGAGGTTAAAGTGTGCTTGTTATTTATAACGCAGAAGCAGTTGCATTTTCTTTGACAACACTCTTTTTTCAATGGACCCTTGTCATCGAACATATGCAAACACAATGCTTCAGTTTAAGTTGTGTACATTTAATAACCATGTTCCAGGTGTGCATCCATGTTCCAGGTGTGCACCAAGGAACGTAGAGAAGAAACAGATTTCTGTGGCATTCTGGATGCTTTCCAATACTCCTCAGTTTCAAACATGCTCTGAGGTTATGGCTTCTTTGAGTAATAGTGACCATGAACACCATGTTGGTCAAACGTTTCAGGTGTAAGTTTTTACGTTTACTTACTAACAGTGTTAAACATATTTAAAATGAATATACTAGGAATGTATAAATACCATATAATAATAATAATAATAATAGTGTTTGATTTTGATTCAAACTACATTTATTTTGAATGTAGACTGCATGGTTTAAATTGTGCTTCATATGTATATCCACCTAACATCCTTTTTATTATCAGTGTTCTGGTTAATCTTGTAAAATGAGTTTAATGAAATCTTAAAAACAAAATGCCAAGAACTGTTTACATTTTTTAATAACTTTTCATTCACAGGAGCCTCCATCATTTTAATTCTTAATTGGAATTAATGAATGTTATTTCTGGCCTTAATTACATGCATGCAGACTTCCCATTGCAGCTCGTTCCAAAGGTGCTCTGAACTGGTGTGACTGGAGGCCGTTGGATTAGAAAGTAATCAAAGCGAGATTTGTAACACAACCTGTTATCAGTGATGGGAAAGTTCACTTTCTACGTGAACTAGTTCAAAGTTCAGTTCACAAATTTTAAAATGAACTAGTTCAGTTCATAGTTCAAACTTCAAAATATTTGAACTAAAGTCCCAGTTCCAACTAGTTCAGTTCTTTTCTTTTCCATATGTTGCTGCAAGCTATTATTTTTCTAAATTATTGCCACAGCCCACATTCCAGCAATTATTTTATTAGTTTTAACACTGAAGCTATGCATCAGATTTAATCTTCATATCCAATTTTGAATCCTTATCCAACCAGGGTTCACATTAGCATTGAGGGGACAGCATTTCCCCTTTGTTGCTTTAATGTTGCTGTCCATTCACGCCGCCTCTTTGCTACACGCAGCTGTCGCCTCCATGCATTCCTTGTTTTTTTGATGACGCATGCGCGGTGCGACGCTGGTGGCTGGTGTTGCCAGATTGGGTGTTTTTTCCGCTACTTATTGAGGCGCGTTTACGGTATGTTTTCTATAGAAATCTGGCACCCCATTGAACGACATCGGATGAACGCGTTCATTGAACAATAGTTCGATCATTGAACGATAGTTCAATGAACGCGTTCAGGCACAACACTGCCTGTTATACCCTGGAAGTTTCCTCAAGTCAAAATCAAGGAAAGTGTGCCAAGAGAACTGTTCCCTGAATTACACTTCAATCCCTAGTGGTGTCCTTCAACACAGAAAACATCCTATCCTCGCCTCCGACTATTTACAGCAACTCATCAACACGTTGCAACAGAAATCAAGGGTTTTGAGCAGGGAAATGTTTTCCTCAAGTAAATCATTGAGGTTTGTTGACCGGAAATTCCCTCAGCGGCCTCATTTTCATCTTGTTAGCTGACAGGAGTGGAACTTCTTAGGGTCCTTTCAGGGGTGCAACAAACACAATTCAACGTTCAAGATGTGCCACTCATGTATTTGTGGCTTTTCCTGTTGGCCTGAAAAAAAAAATTGCCAATTGCCTGTGAACTCGATTCCTGATGATATGTTTTCCCCACAAAATTGCTGCTGACTGCATATTGCTTTTCAGTATTTTGAGCTCTTTAAACTCTAAACTTGTTTTGGATGATCATCAGAGGACACGTCCCCATTACATCTGGAACCAGAATGTCCTTCCTATTTTTTGGATTTACCATCCTGACCGTTATATTTTGATTATTAACCATACAATTAGAAATTTCACATACATGAGTGGTCATAATAATTTTAACTGCATGTTTCTCTTCTGGCTGAAACAATCCCTATTTGGGGTAAACTCTCTTAAAACTATACACCTTATTAAAGAAAAGGATCTGGACTAAAAAAATATATCTTTTTTAGCTATAGCGGCTGAATTCAAGACTACGCATTTGACAGTGATAAACATCTGGACCAGAAAATCCACCAGTATCAACATCACTGCAACCACACGATCATATCAGTAAGATATCAGAGAGCTGAAATGTGTCAGTGATCTATGATCCCCCTGTGGGAGTCACATTCTTTTCCTCGGGTCTGCCTCAAGAGCCACAATGATTAATTTTACACGTCGGAGTGATTGAATGTCAAAACACTGTGTGCATCTCTCAAGCTCATTCACTTCCCTCAAATCCCAGTCTGTAACACACCGCACGCATCCAATCCGCCAGCAAAAAGGATACAAATAGGTACATCTTCTATCCGAGTGAAATTAGGTTGAGTCCAGTATTTAGAAACAGAATTGTTACAATTATATTTAAAATAGTTAAATGGAAGTAGCATCTATTTCTGTACCACTGCTACTAGTAAAATGATGTACGATCAATAATTCTAAAGTGGTAGAGGTAAATTTGCATAATTCAATACGTCGTTATATATTTGTCTTTCTACGTCTTATTCAGCTTGGATTCAGTTCATACTCAATTTAACTCAAATATGATTTGATTTATTATTTTTAATTATTCAATTAAACGTTTGTAGTGCCTGATTCTACATAAGCTATAAGAAACAAAGGAAATTAATACAAATTTTGCATTTAATATTGCAGAAACCTCTTTACTATCCTTTTACGTTGAAATAATTGATGATGTACATCTGACATCCATTACATACACATTCTCCCTTTTGACACAATACTGAAATATAGATACATCTTGTTTAGAGATGTTTTCAAATTAAACCATTACTCTGAATGCAGAATGATAGCGGGAGTTAAACAAATGATGGAAAACTACGCTAGCAAAAGCAGGATCTTACAAAAAAACAACATGAACATAGGATTGGTTTGCAAAACATCACGCGACAAGAGACAAGAAACTCACAGGGCTTAAATACATAAGGGAGGTGCAGGTGAAGGTGATTGGACACAGCTGGAAACAATCAGACACAGCAGACAATCACAGGGGAAGACAGGACAAGGCAGGAAGTGAAGTTACCCAGGAACACAAGAGACATGAAACTACAAAATAAAACAAGACAAGAACCCAAACCGTGACAAAAAGATCTTCAGTAATTATGCTACTATAGATATTTTGGATGATAAGTCAATAGGAATATCAAGTAAACTGTTTTTGGTCTGTTAATAGTGCAACATATATTCACCTGCAGCAAATACACAAAAGCTCCTAATTAAAGCAACAAGGTTTACTGACTTTTGTGTGCCTTGTAGGAGCAGGATAAAATGTATTCCATCTCAGGCCAACATGTATACTTTCATTTCAATGCCTCCAATGAATAAATTAATTAGTGAAATTCACACATACCAAAACTGGAGCAGTAGCCCTACACAGCAATTTTTTCCATCAGTTTCAGCGAAAGGTTTTCTTTATTTCTTTTCAATTAACTTTGAGAGCTCCAGGCTGTACTTGACAATCAGGAAGACATAATACATGTTGGGAATGACACATCATTATTGTTTTAAATACCTAACAAAGTTAGCTGTATTAGTCTGTGTGTGTGCACCTCTTTCAAAGCCCTCCTTGGAGAAAGCACTGAAATGAAACAAATGCTTTTGGTGCTTTTATGTGCAGAAAAACCCTTTTAATAGGCTCAGCTTTTGCAATCTGTTTAATGGTTTCAGCTTTGTTGCTGCCAAAGAAAAATGAGGAAAGTTTTCACACCATCGAACAAGAGAGGCTGATGTTCTGACCTAAACACATTTAAGGCAGAGGTGAAACATGAAATATAATTATTTATTTGCCAAAGGATGCATTTTTCAACAATAAGCAAACAGTTCAACAATGCCAAACACAATGCCAGGGGAATGTTTAAAAACATTTCCTCATCACTCAAGTATAAATGCTGAATAATCAAAGTAATGCCTCACTGACCTCAGCATTTTGTCTGAAATTGATTTAATTATTTCTCAGAAACACTTGTGCAAAGTGAAAGTGTAATAAAGGCGTAGATAATGTTGTGGGCAGATTTCGAGCAATTAAATTCTCCATTAAGAACCATTGGTTGGTTTTCCTGTTCCTGGTTTTCCATTTGCCATTTGTATCATACTGCAGGGCAGCCCTGGCTTCGGCGTTATTGTGCATCTCCTGGATACATGGCCTTCCACTTCTGCACACTGTTGCAGAGGTCTCATTACATTTGACAAACCTACCAGAATTTTGGTGGATTCTGTGAGTAATGCTTCAAAAAGTACAATCCAAAAGATTTTTTGGCTAGCCAAATAAAAGGAAGTGCCCTATCAAGGCTTGGCGGCACTCTCTGCACCAACAGCAGATAAGCCTTTGTGGAGAAGGGCTAAAGGATGTTTTGCTCCAGTTGAGTGATGGAGTTTAGCTTTGGATTAAAATAGCCTGTTTGAATAAATTAAACACTTTTCAACATATCCACAGTTGTTTTATTACAACAATTCCCTCAAGGGAGGGGCTTCTCTAGGATAAACTAACTGGCCCTTTAGTAAGACAATGGTTTTAGGGTCATCTTCTCGATTGCAACAGAGCCATCGCTAATGTTATCTGTTGGAATTGTGCTTCAGCTGTCAAAATGCCTCAGGCCAAAAGAATTTCACGACGTCAATAAATCTAATAAATTGATATACTAGAATAGTACATATTAGTTGATCTTCCCTCATGCTTCTAGTACTTAAATACTGCTTTATTATATTTCTTTGGCAACCACCTTCAGTGACGCATCAAAGTGCTTCGTGTCTCAAGATCACAGAAATCTTTATCACATCATTCATCGGATCCAATTACAACAGTTCACTCGAGAGTCAACAACCAGGAGTTGGATAACCAACATAAGGGAATCGTGTAAATAATAATGAGGATCATCCTTGACCGTAATTCTAAGTTACTCAGTAAGTTCTAAGTAAATTCAGTTACATTATGTGAGTCCTTGTGTGTGTCTGTGTACAAAGATACGGACAGAGTAAAGAGTAAGTTGACATTACTAGAAAAAACATATTTTCTCCATTTAGCCTAGATCATTGTTGTAGCACAGTTACAGAGTGCCTGGTGATCACGCTGGTTCTGAATTTGCGAAGAGGCTTCATGGATGGCAAGACGAGATGACTTTTCCCAAATAAGAATAGTTTGTCTTACAATTAGTTATAATGTTTCAAAGGGGTTCACAGCATGTAAGAAAGTCAGGTCTACAGCTTTGCTAGAATGTAACGCACACAGTGGAGTTAGGAATGTTTGAATGTCATGCTGGCTAACAGTGCTGGACTTCATATGTGTGTTGACTCATAAAAAATACATACGGTGACATTATCAGCAGCGACTGGGATAGATTCAGGGAGATTGGGGGGGGAACAAGATTGATATGTCAGTCTGTTCCCACTACATGATAATCTGTACTGACGTTCTGTCGCTTGGTTCTCAAAATGGGTTTGAACCTGAAGCCAAAAGAAGCTGCAGCAGCGCTGAAACTCGAAGAACGAAATAATATTCTCTCTATTAGTGATAATATGGAATATGGCTATTTTGTTCATCTGAAAAAGTCAGTAATTTGACGTTTAAGAAGATAAATGAAGACTGTGAAGGATCAGCAACAAATATTTCAGCGACGGGACGTTGTGGGTGTGTCCTGTTCCAGCAGAATTGGGGAGGATGGACATCCATTATCTGAGGTGCGGTGGAGGATTATCTGACTCAGATAAGATTTACTTGGCAACCCACAGTTTGCAGACATCAAGATCCATCTCCCTGCTGTCGATCAGAGTCTGAGGCGAGTCTCCATTAGCACCTTGAGGCAGATGTTTTCCATCCTACATCCATCCTTCAGTGTCACACATCCTTAATTGGGCATGGTAATAATCCAATCGCACAATATTAAGTGTCCTATTTTTTGAACTGCGGTTGCTGAAAATGAATAGTTATTGATTAGCAACACTGACATTCAACTTACTCCTTTTCTCACATTAGTCTAGCATTGATTGCTGGCAGCACTTCCTGTGTGCAATACTGTGAATCGACCGGATTCCTAATGTGCGGTCCAGGCTTGACCATTAGAACCATCCATTATCACGCTCGCCATCCACATAGTTGTCACTAGGGCTCGGTGGGAAATTGGCAAGCAGACATGATTGTGACTGTGATGCAGAAGCAGGTTCTCTAGTTTCTTCTTCAGCAAGCTTTTGCTTAATTAATTGATTACATGATGCATTGATTAAAGTCTATGAAAAATGTATCTTTGTCATTCATGACATGTTTATACATCTCATGGTGGGATTTTATATGTTTCTGCAGTCATCATGACCGATAAACCCCATCAGTCCCCTATATACCTCACTCACTCTTCTTTTCTTTTCTTCATGCACAGACTTTGCTTCGTTATCCACCCAGAAACCTGTTTGTCTGTGCTGGATAAGACTGGCCCAAAGGGTAGTCTGTGGAAGTTTGATTCATCCTTAAGATTCAGTCCTTGTTGACCTGTAGATATTGGTGGTAACACAAGTGAGAGGTCAGGAGGCAGCAAACCGAGTGCAGTGTGTGTATTTGTGTGTCTTTGTGACTGCTTCAAAATAAAACCACTTTTCAGCAGTTGTAAAGTGGAAGAGCAGCACATGTTCCGTTGTCATTAGCAGTAAAGCGGCTTTGGCAATCAACTCGCATGTTAATGATACATTTATCAGAGGTGCGTGGATTCTGCAGTCCTATAGGGGAATATTTAAAATCAGTTTTATTGAAATTCAAGGCTCATTCACAAACATATGGAATCATTAGGTTTCATTGGTTTATTCGTTCTGTCCTTGTCATGCTATCATCAAAGTCAAATACAGTCAGCTTTCACAGCTGCTTATCATTCTTTCCTTTCCAGTTGCCTTCTGTTCAAGTAGAGACTCAGTCAGCTGTGTCCAGCCTGGTTTCATTGCTTATACCGGTTGTCCGCACAAGCAATCTCTTTATGTTCTGCATTTATGGGTAACCTGGGCTTGCTTGGGTTCCAACATTTGGGGGAGATCTATCATCGTAACACAGGTAGGCAGTTTAATAACACTGCTGTGGACTCCTGAGAACAGCCAGGCATTTATTTAATGTAACGTAGGCAATGTGGGGGGTTGACAGAAGGCCCAGGAAGGAAAAATGACGTCTGTTACCCTCACCTGCCAAATTCATATTGGACAGCAGCCGGGGCAGTGGTGTGTCGCCTTAAACTTTCTCTAGGGATCAGACTCGTTTATACATTTCTGGAAATATATACAGTTTAAAATTGTTTAATGAAGCTTGGATTCATTCAGGCTGAATAAATCACTGCCTTCACATTAGCTGAATAGCTTACCTGAATCCTGATATTTTTTCTCCTCCAGAATTCATTTCTAATAAATCTAATGAGCTTTTCAGGATGCACTTAAGGACCTAATTTTTTCATTCTGACATCCCGATCAGCTCAGGAATTGCAAGATTATTCACCTTCACACATGTGGGATATTGGAAATGAATAACTTAAACCTCGTCCACATTCTTTGTCTACATAAACACATATTTTGCTAACTGAAAGCTAAACACACACTACCTACTCAGATGTTACTCCCACCAGGTCATGTTCAATCACAGTTATTTCCTTACAGCAAGTTTTTGCTTTTTCCTTCTTTTCAACTTCACCTTTAGGTTAATTTTGTCTTCATAACAGCCACATCTGAATAAAACAAATAAAAACCATTTAAATTTTGTGATTCAGTGCAAGTAACGTTAAAAAAAGTGCCACAGTGTGAACGTAACGCAAATTCAAGTGCAGATCTTTCCATCATCATCGTGATTGATTTGATTTGATGATTTGAGAAGAACACCCTTAAGCCCCACCAAAGACTCATGAGCATAGGCCAGGAGATTCATGTTTGATATTACAGCGTTGCGTTGTAACTTTCAATATCCCAACTTGTACAAAAAAATGCCTCACATAAAGAAATACCCAATTAGACAACAGCAGAGAAAAGATCTCATATTGCTAAAGTCCAAAATGCAAAAACATCATGTACATCATGCACATCCCGTGGCAACTCATCAGCGGTGATCAACAAATCCATTTCCTCAGTTGTAAAAATTCCAGTCCATGACAATGACTATGCATGTCAAACACTTCAAACACACCATCCTGCTAAGAGCATTTGAAATCTTATTCTAGTTCAATATGTGCCAGATTTAGGGTTTAAAAAAGAAAGGTTTTCTCTGCCACTCAGTGCTTCCCAAATCAGCAAAGCGGTTTATACTTTGCTTTGCTCATCAATATTTCAAATGAAATTACAAAGGCACTTAATACAAATCTTCATCCTAGTCGAAGGCCTGTCAGAGTTCTGCTGATATTTCATAGCATTTAATTTTCTGATATATGCTCCACATAACGTTCGTCACTGCTTACAGTGCTGCTGCTCGAAATACTGGCCATGTGCACCACTTCACGTTGACGTTCCTAATGCGTGGAAAGTTGCTGTGGCAAGAAGCACGCTTGTAACTGATGTATATTTGATTAGCCTGGGCCCTTCAGTCTGGCCTAGCATTAATCAAACATCTATTTGGCCCAACTTCCGCACCTTATTTCAGGCCACATTCACACTTCTTCATCTAGACTTGTTGAGGAAAAGTTCAGGTTGTGGCCTTGCAGCTTCCTATTATTCATTGCACTGCTTAACTGGAGCATCATGGTCTTTACACTAACAATGTGAGAGGTTTTCTACAGGGAATGCCAAATTTGAAATAAAACGTGAATACAGGGAACCTTTTATATTAAATTTTATTTACATGAGAAATGATCGCACCTGTTTAAATTTTAAAGCTTCATACCGTTGATGAAATGAGAAATTGTGTGAGGTTGTTTAGGTCGATAATGTTTGATGTAAGCCACTAGAGATTTATCTTAATGCAATCCTGCATTGATGCTTAAGAATGAAATATTAGCGTGCTGTCATCCCCAGAGGATCTACTTATTACACAATGCTGAAAGGTGCTGTACATGATGGGTCAACAATACAGGGGCTGCAATTGACACAATGATGATCATGTGTATACGCCTCTTCTTGAAAGTGTGTCTGTAGAATGCGCTTAATGCCATTAACATAATTACAGTTAATTGCAGTATGCTTATAATCAGGCATAATCTTTGCCTCTGTGCTAATCTTAAACTTATTTTTACTACATCTCCACGGTTTCTTTTTCAGTGGCACTATTAACATAATTAGAGCAGAAATAATTGGTCTGAGGATTTAGAAGAATTTATGACAAAGATTTAAGTCCTTTAAAACTGTGTCAAAAGCCTGATTTTACAGTCTGACACACAGCAACCTTTTTAATGCAATTAGACAAAACAAAATTGTCGGGTTTTTTTCCTCCAACTACCCATGTGGGCATTTTGTTTGTCTGGGTTTGACTGTCAGAGAACAACCGATAAATGCAATGCATTTTAGCTGTTGACTCCTGACTGCAGATGTTGAAAACACATCTCAATACTGACTAAAAGATGAAGGCAACAGGAACATCATTGTGATGAATCATCTCTTTCAGTACTCGTAGTTCATACAGAATTTAATGGAATAGGTCAGCCTTTTGAGTCAATTTCAGATAACAATCAGTGTGTCCCTAATAAAAACTATTTTTTTTTAAATCCTTGTATTATACGGGAGTATTTCAAAATAAAGAAAAATAACATGACAAGCACCCAAATTGCTTACCAGTTTTTTGACAGTACTGTAACTTTTAATAATAATACAAACAAATAACCTAAATTAATATACAAGCAGCGCAAGGTGGATCATCTGATGGGCCGTGTAGTATCCAGGCCAGTAATGACATCTTTGTTGGTACTTTGTGTAAATTATTAAAAGCTCAGATTTCTTGAATTTATTTTCAAAAATAAATCTGAGCTAAATCTGCTCTTCCGGGGGATTTGGTAAAATTTAATAGTAACTTATATATAGAATGTTAGGAGTTTTTTCTAAGTGTCTCATTTTTCAAATATCATCAGATCAAAAGGTTTTAAGCGGGTGTAGCCTCAAATAATGAAGAAAATCAACTGAGTAGATAAAACATATATACTAAATACTCAGAGCTTCAGAGAAAGCCTATGAATTAATTCCATGAATCATGGTTTCATGTAAACTGCATTTATTTGTTGAAGCTTAATTCAGTTGTTCTGTTGAAATAGTCAGCAGTAAATTTATTGTATTGCATGTAAGATATCATATCTTTTTCTGTTTGGTGTTCCAAAAATCAATGACCGGCCTTTGATTTGAGCATAATCAGCAGAGTTGATGATCTCTTCAGTGACACTTTATAGAACGTCAGCAGCACTTTTCACCTTGGAGTCCCTATGATGATGCCCGAGGGACTCCCCTAATCCTTTGAGGGTAGGGTGTAGGGCCCTTTCTTCTCGCTGAGGGGATGAAGCCACTTAATGGATCATAAAGTTAATCAAGTGCAAGGAGAGCCTGACTGAACCAGAGGAATAGATTGTACCTTTATACTGGAGTCCTCTGGGAGACACACAGTCAAACACACTCACACACACAGAAACACCTCACTCTGCTCAGACCCGGTTATTGGAAACAAAAAGCTAAAATAAATGTTTAACCACGCAAGAATTGTGCAATAATATTTAACATCAGCACACATTCCATTCTCCAGTTGAATTAAAACCTCTATGAAAAGTTGTAACAAATCTTTTGAGTTTTATTAAGATCTGTTGCATAGGAGACTGCACATGTTCAGCCTTATTTACATGATAAAAACTAAAAGAACAATGAATAGATATTTATTCAACAGGATCAGTGTTAGAAAATATTAAATAAAGATAATAATATAATAATCAAAGAGTTATAATTAAACAACATCGTAACATATTGAACTGTATGAAACCAAATTGCTCGACTTTATAGTGTGAAATGAAATCATAAAACGAGCCCAATGGCTCACCACAAAAAAGCCATTGTGGTGGTAACCGATTACACTCCTTTTTATACATTATACATTAACAGGATAATTTAAGATAAAAAAAAACATGTTCATTCTCTTACAACTAGTTTTACTTTTCTATTTAAATTGCTTTGGTGTGAATGGTCTAGCTTTGGTGATATCAGCTTCTAAAATGTAAAAGAACTATACGGCACTTGGGTGGTAGTGTTCAAAGCACCAAATAAAAACACGAGAACAACTCTAGTGGGCTGTCTCTGTCCGAGATGTTTGTGCCGATGGTTCAGAGCTAGTTGAGAATACTAGCTTGGCACAACTGAGAAAGCTCACAATACAGCTCAGCTGGTATAGACCACTTAAAGTTGACATCTTGCACTGTCACAAGCAGGAAGCTCTCCTCTTGTGCAACAAAGTCCACGCAAATATCTCCTAAATCATCTTGATGGACGAATAACAATATTTTTAAAGAGAAAAATAAGTATTTTGAGATTTTAAGTTGAACAAACTCTGGTGCCTACATGAGACCATGTGCCCACATGTTTCTAATATTTTAGTTCCTTCTTTTTGATTGACAACTGTCCTGTGTTTTCCTTTTTTGGGCAGCAGTTAGATCATATATATATATATATATATATATATATACCCATACATACTTCAACTCTGATACTGTTCTCAAATGAAAGTTGTTATAACAATATCTGTAGTGTGTTAACATACATGAAAAATCCTCTTTACTTACCAAAAGTGAAAAATACAATTTGAAAACACTTTTCATAAATCTCTGGTTATCGCTGGTTGGAGTTGGTTTTCGGTTTGAAATGGGATCATCAATGGCACATTGTGGTCTTCGGGGGAAAAACCCCCACTGCAACTGTGGTTTTCACCAAATGGAGAGACCCTGTGGGGGTTTTCTGCCCTGTGGGTTCATGGGGCATTCATGCTCCCGTTACAATTTGCACAGATGAAGACTCAAGATGAGAGGAAGGGCAAATGTTCAAGGTCAGGAAATACAAACGGGTCAACTAAGCATGTGACTTGGACCAAAGAGACCCCTCTTTTGGACAAACATTCCTAATGTATATCATGGATATAATCATTTCTAACCTTTACCTACCATTCCTCTTTAAAATACGACTTCTGACCTTAGTCTGATTACGGTTATTATGTCTAAACGTATAGTAACTTAACCATATTTGGAGCACTTGATATCCCCATCTCTTCTGTGGTCAGTGTGATGTGTCAGACATTAGTTTGTTTTGCAGTATTAACATTTTTTTGTGATGGCCAACAAAATATTTTGTTGTGGTTTCCCTTTTATAAAAAATAATGCAATCTCAAGTACACTGTTTGATGATGAGTTTTTAGTTCCAAAGATCCTAATGTTATGAGTAGATCTTGTTTACAGTCTTTTGGCTTGTCGGTCCAATTGTGTGGCTGATTCAGATGTGTTTTATTCACTGCGCCGTGGAGACCGAGGTGAGCAGAGTTCAGGGGGTGAGTTGTGTGTGAGAACCCAACTCACAGATCTATAGTAGTGGATTTCCATACAGGCCTGTTACAAAGCAAACGGTGATTGATAGTCTGGTCCGGCATCCTTTCACACTACACCAAAAGCTTTCATTAACCGAGGTCCATTAATCAATGTATAATAGTTTCCGTCTGAGACAGAGGTTACTGAGAAAGACAGAATGGGAAGAAATGGACAAAGATGCTATATATTTCTTCTTCCACAGGCTTTTCTATAAGCCTTAAAAATGCTGTCATTATTCTTGTGAACTATCTAAACGGATGCTGTAACTATTGCGGTAGTTCCTCATAGCCCTTTACATAACAGTAAAGTTAAAAACGGATACAAATGTTCAATACCTTCTGCAGGATTTTATTGCTATTGAACTTTATTATTACAAACTAAGATTTGTAGGATTTGGAGTAGTGTGATGCGCTGGCAGCCAGTTGAAGTGTCCCTGAGCAAGACACCTAACTCCTAATTGCTCCCCAGGCAAAAATGTAATGCATGGGTTATAATACAATATAAGTCGCTTTGGATAAAAGCATCAGCTAAATGACATGTAATGTATAACGTGCCAGTTGACAAGCACAGCGTTCAGAATTGTCACCACCAGTGTTTCCTCTTGTATTGATTTACCAATGAAGAACGTGAGAGGGGAAATGCAGACTTAAATGAAGCTCTGGCTTTGTAACCTCCTTGCTCACCAGCAGCTTCTGCAAGATCTTCATCTTCAGTGAGGCGAGCAGCCATCACTGGCCTAATCACCCATAAGCAATTCCACAGCTGGTCCGATGAATTTGGGCCAAGCCTTCTGGCGCGTGATCCCATGGAATAATGCTCAGAGCTGCCATATCTTTACCTTGAGGTTAATGAAAGGTTGATAAGTGAAGCAGCACTGCAAATTCCCGATACCTCTCTGAATAGGGAAATGTCAAATGATGATGTGTCCATGCTAATTATCAGTCTTCACACTGGTTGAAAACGCAAAACCTTTGAGTGTGTGCAGCTTGAAATGTTGAATAGGTCTTGAGTGCAGTGAATCACCAAAGTTTTCCACTAGCTGCTAGCTGCTATCACTTTTTTCCAATTTGTGGCTTAACTCCGAAAAGAAGAGCTGCTGCTGGTGCGTAAAAAACCCCTTAAAAGAAGGTCAGGCCTTACCAGCACATGTCCATTTGATCAAGTTTGTATGTTTTGCTTTCCTCAGTGGAAAAAGGAGCTGCGCATGAAAAATTAAACACATCTCCTCTTTTTGTTAACACTCCTCGACTCCATCTGATGCAATTTTAACACACTTGTTTTGAGCTTGTCTTTTATCATCCGTCACTGGGAAAAAAGTTGTCTTTTTCTTTCTTCCATGTTCATATCAATTGTTGTCATTAGGTTTAAGAAGTGATTGGAGATTATTTATGGCAACAATATCCTTTTGTTGGTGCACCTCAATCTCATTTAGTTCACAAATGTTAAATCATGTATCCCAATTGCTGTTGGATTTGACAAAGAATGGCATTACATCGTCACATGTTTCGGTGCTTTTGGTTGAATAACAAATATGGTTAATCTGTTGTGCATAGTTCTTTTTGTTTATCTTTAATAATAATAATAAGCCATGTTTTTCATGTATAGTATCAAAGGCAATTTCTTTTCCGTTTTGCATATTACTTGACTCTCTTCTAATATATTCAGCTGTCATGATTAGCAATGATGTGCCTTCTAGTTTTTTGTTTGAGCAACCACATATGTGGAAACAGGCTTGTCCAAACTGCAGCCTGTTTAGAAAAGGTGTGACCGCAGAGGGGATGCAGACCTTTGGGTTTCTCCAAATAATAATTTGTATTCTGCCTGCGTGTGAGAGTGAGTGACTAGTGGTCAGAGCCCAGTATTGACTGCTCTGAGGATGTAATAGAGGCTTGGGTGATGGGATTCAGGACATGGACCTTCTGACTGTGGCATGTGCAGCAGAGCTGTACAGGATGTAACCATCGCACTTAATCATTCTGCCTGCTCCATGCAGAGATGCATCTGGCTGGGTTGTTTGGAATAATGCTTCTGCCTTAAATTAGATTCCATTGATCTCCATTTTCTCTATAATTGCACGAACAGGATGAATGCCAGTTTTATTGGGGGTAAGACCAGAGATTTGTAATACGTTACCTTAAAGTGCAATAAGTAAATTAAATCAAACAGAAGGCGTGTTGAAAGAACTATTAAGGTATTGTCAGATGACGTTTACCTAAAACATATGGCTATGTTTCACTTCTTCTTAGCCACATTGTGCATACTTTTAGTTATGATTCTACTGATGTATTCTTTATGTAGTTACTCCAAAATCTATTATGTCAAACACCATGTAGTTAATTATCTGTGCTAGGTGATTTCATTCGATGGCAGTCTCAAAAGGCATCTGTTTTATCTTCTCTATACAGATAGTCCTGTGATGTGCTGTCAGTCAACACACTATGTTTGTGTTTACCAACCTGGAGAGTTGAAGATTAACAATAAATGTACCCACAAGGACTCCACCTGTTTCCAGACAGCGAAGACACACTGAGACAGACTATTCTGAACCACTTATCCAATATAAACAGAGTGTCTGTTTGGTCAGCTTGGTGATATATTTTGCTTATTGCCAACAAGTCCCAATGAAAAGGTTAATAAGTCATTATTTTCTCAACACACATACTTTGCATTCTCCCTTTTACCAAAGAGATCTTTTGCTTCCAAAGACTGTTAAAAACTGCCACATTGCTGCACTATGTCACATATTCCTAAATACCCACAAGTGTACATGGTGTGTAAAATATTTAAAACTAAATGATTTAGTTCTAAACTATATATTTATTTTGATAGATTTATGGTGTTTGTTGATAACAACTTATCTCTAGTGTTGTTATGAGGCTGAGCTGTTGCATGCTAACAAAAGTTAGCAGCAAGAAAAGACGATACCAAGCGGATGTTTAGCAGGTATGATGTTTAGTCATAGTCTTAGTTTAGCATAGGATTCCATATTTTGGAACCCCTAAAGCGGGACCCTCAGGAGCATGTACATTGGCAAGACATAAAACCGTATGGCATGGTAAGTCAACATAAAACACAAGGAGCCGTATTACACAACTACTAATTGTCAGACACCTCGTAAATCATAACACAAGGTGTGCAGGCTGCTGGCTAAACAGTCGACAGGGACAAATACCATGCCTGCTTCGAAGAAGAAAAAGAAAATGGTTGAAATCTCTTTGTGGTTTATTAATGAGCTTGTAGGCCATAACATAAAAGGACTTCCAATCCTGAGAGGATTCAGACTGTCAATGACATTTACATATGTGGACAACATAAGTCTGGAATTTAAACTCCTGGTGAATTGTTTTATCTGGTATTAATAGGTGGACAGAACATTATAAAAACCTATTTAAAAGCTGAAAACATGTATAATATCATTAATTTAAATGTGTTAAAACCTTACCAATTTGTCAGACAAAATAATCCTTTTGTCAGCACACATGAAAACCCCAATGACAAATACCAATTACCATCAAACACAAGTACACTGAGTTTAATGGTAAATACTTAATTTTTTTAGCAAATAATAAACACATGTGGCAGCTACAAATTTCCAATGTTACATGTCACACCTCTCGATTATAGCAACACTCAGAAAGAGAGATAGAGAAGAAAGAGATGGCTCACAATGCATCAAACATCATCATAAACTGGCTATTCATAACTACACAGAATAGGTAAATGGATGAAATTATATGATTTTTGTAGATAGAGAGTTGATTTATTCTGCTTTCTCTGGGCGTCTGCATCTAATTGAAGGAGGGTGCCGTCTGCAGCACAGAGCTATACTTAATTGTTTTGTCTGGGAATTGGCGCACTCAGCCTTCTCTGCAAGAGGTCTCAGGTGGTTTCTCTTCATTTAGCTTCTCTCCTCAGTTGATCTTGTTCTTGTGTAAACAAAACAATCCTGGGTGAAAATAACTGGCATGGAAATAAGGATGTCCTAGTAACACTCATGCTACTCGTCATGCTTTATATGCCATACATGGTTTGGGCTGTACAGCGATCAATATAAAAGCTTGTTTGCAGGCATCTCAAACGTCCTGTTTAGTGAGTGCGTAAGTGATGTGTATCAATATATGTGGGTTTCAAAGTGTGACAGGGATCATTTTGCTGATCCTTCTCTCAAGGCCTTCTGTATCATCGCCTACGGGACATAAAGGGAAAGCTGTGGTGTCCTCCTGCTGTTGTGACCTTTTGAAGCACTGGTGCAGGACAAAGATGTTGGTTCGCGACCAGGACTATGGATGATGTAGCACTTGTTCAAGGGGAGATGTGCAACCACACAAGCAGCTAAAACAAGACATAAACATATGAGAAATGGCGACAGCAAACAACCAATCTTACGCTGTCTGAATTGATGGACAGAATCAGGGACAGAAGCATCCGTTGTCACAGACATTTTTCAGTCAATTGACAGACAGTTCCTTGAAATAGGCTGCTGTTTAGGGAGCACGGCAAGATTAATCGAGGTGCCAGAGAAGATGACAACTTTCGTGTCCTCTTGTGTGTCCTGAATGGGGTGGGTTTCAGAATGTGAAAATCAAAAGTCTTCGGTTTCACGCCAATGAACAGCAAGAATAGGTAACAATATATTTTAGATGTTTCAGTCAACTTCGAAAACCCATTATTCTTGAAAATATTTGTTTGTAATCGGATGAATTGTTTGTAATTGCAAACCCTTGCGTGTCGTTTTCACACAACGGTTGTGTAGGTCTGGAAAGCAATAAGCATGATGAAACTTTTTCACAAATGAAACCATTTTATTCTTAATGAAATGCAAAAGCATGATGACCATACGCAACAATACTGTCGAACCTTACAAACACATCTGCCAAATAAACAAAATGCCAAATAAATAAAGTTATTCAAGTGCACACAAACAAATTTGAGGCTTTGATAGACTAGTATACCTCTCTCTCTTTGTTTCCTTTGTCATTTTGAACTTTTTTTAGATATTCTGTGCAATCTGGACTTTTGACTAACATTTATTTAATGTAAATGCATCAATATTTGTCAGCCTTAAAGAGAGCTTTCTTTTAAAATGAGTGCTTTTAATCAAAAAACCCTTTCCTTGTAATCTAAGACCACAGAGAATGACGTCAATGACGACACTGCATGTCTCTCTCCGGACAGCTTGAGTTCAACTTTAATGAATGTTATAACCTAATACACTTTTTTATCAAAAGGTTTGACAGTTTCCATGTAAATATCCTCTCCTTAGTAATATTAATCCTGTTGCTCAAACAGGAAAGCAGAGGATGTGGAAATGCAGCTCTGAATGCCTTCCCTCTAATAATCATACAAAAAGCCTTTTCCATCAGTACGCTTGTTAGGTGTTTTTTGCTGGTGCACTTAGTGTGGTATTGATCATTGTTGGTCCAAGTCGTCAGGAATCAGCTTCTATTGATTTCACTTCAGTTGTAAGCTTCTCTTTCTGCCCAATGTCTCTTTTTAGACAAAGCATCTTTTTCAGATATCCTGACCTTTGACGGCTTACTGACTCGTCACTTTCCATGATCATTTTTAAAATCATGTGTACTGGGATCAAACAAACATGACATTTTCTGATGCAGGGTAAAATGATAATAATAATAATAGTAGCGGGCGGAACGGTGCTGCGGTGGTTATAACGCAGAGTTGCCCCACATTAAGAAGGTACTGGGGGTTCAAAACCACGCAGCGGCCTTTCTGTGTGGGGTCTGCGTGTTCTCCCCGTGTACTCTGGGTACTTCGGCTGCCTCCCACAGTCCAAAGACATGCTCTGGGGATTAGGTTAGTTGTGTGTGTGGGTGTGTGTGTGTGTGTGTGTCAATGGTTGTCTGTCTCTGGGTCAGCCCTGCGATTGACTGGCGACCAGTCCAGGGTGAACCTGGGGTTGACTCCGGCCCCCCTGCGACACTCCAAGGATAATCGGTATAGAAGATGACTGACTGACACTTGAGTAGCACAGGCAACATGAGCTCTGTGTTATTTCTATACCTAGTATTTAGTTGGGCTTTTAGAGGTGTACTATGGGTATTTTCCTTGACCTCCATTATCATTCATAAAAAGAAGCCCCTTAAAGCCAGAAGATGCAGCAGTACAGGGCCGCAGTTCAATTAGAGTCCACACTGCGTCCGTGTGTGAGATGTCAAGGAAGACGTAGGTGTCTGCGTTTATAATCAAGTATGCATGTACCAAATGAAGATACCTCCATTACTTACATATTCATTTCAGAATTAATTTCAAGATTTCAAAGATTTGCACACATGGGTGCAATATCAATCTTTTATTATTATTATTATTATTTTTAAAGATACATTGTGTCCCTGAGTCTCCTACTTGTTGCTGGTTTAGAAACCTTTAAGCTTCAGAAAGAGGAATTGATTCAGGCTCTAAAGTTCAATACTCTGAGGAGCAAAACTCAGACAGACCATCTGTGAGCTGTAGACCTTTAAATAGCCGTCCTGGGAGCTCTCTGGCAGTGAATCAATAAGCAGATCATTTCAAAATTTAAAATCAGATGCTTCAACGGTAGCTTAGGTGTAGGCCCTTACATGCAGAGGCAGTTAGTATTCAACTTTTTAATTTCCCCATTAAAATTTAATCTGCAAGTTGGAAATCCAAATGGCCATTGATTTAGTTCAATTTGAATGTAAAAAATGAGATTAGATGAGGTTATACTTGTTATTTAATGATTCCTCTGAGGAAAATTCAGCCATTCCACCAACAAGTGACTGTTGTTGTGAATCCCTCTTTGGAGAAACTAATGGCGGGCTATTTCCGCTGCACAATAAAAATGTGGAATTGAAAAGTTCAAATGGCCTCTGCAGCTGGTCTTTTATTCCTCCATAACGATAACAAAGCCTTTACACACTCTGAAAGGGTCAATGTTAGACTAATCTTGCCCACGACCGACTTAAGTGGAGAACTCCAAAGGCCCGAAGCAGCTGTTCATCTGTCAGGGTTCAGCTTTTCTTCTTTCCAGTTGGGTTGAAGCACGACGGAGTCAGAGGTACACAGAGGCAACATCAGCGGGGCTTAGGAGAACACTTTTGGGACACTGAATTTTCCTCCTCAAGTCTTGGTGCCTCCAAAGACGTTTACACAGCAAGATGGATGTTGACAGCCTCTGTGCCGCAGTTGTCTGCATCAATATCTGATTCTGTTAAGGTGTAATTTCTAAAAGTGAAGATAGTCAAGAGTGTTTGAGTTCAAGTGCAGCCTATTTGAAGTTTAGGTTTGTTTGAGTTTACTTGTGCACCTCTGAAAAACAGTTAAACCAGCAGGAGGAGGGTGAATGTGTGAATGTACCGACATTTCGGCTCTGATAAAATATAATATACAAACATGTGAGGGTGACAAAAATAAGGTTGTCAAAGTGTTATTTACTGATTTTTCCATGTTGGAATAAATATTTAATATTCAACTGCAAAGTACCAGTGTGTTTTTGATACCTTCATTGTTTTGCATTAAATCAACCTGGGATGTTTGCTGAAATTGATCTGATTACCGGTACCTACAACATTCCCCACCAGCCGTCACTGAACATTACTTTTCCCAAAATAGCAGGAAGCCTTTTGGGAAACTCATTAACTTCAGTTGTCTGGAGAATGCAACTGCTGGTGTTAAACAAATAATTAAAATAATCCACACCACACAACTTCCTGTCATCACTAGTGACTAGTGTATAGTTTGATAATGGTTGGCAAACCCATGTTATTGTTTGAAAAGCGTGCAATCTACCAAAGTGTTATATTCACTGACCTAACCAATCTTGAGATGATGAAAACAGCACGTGGCTCAAGCTGATTTGTTTGTAGGTTTTACTGCAGCAAAGTTTCATTGTCTTATTTGTGGCATTGCACACCTGGGGGGATAAGATGGAGGCTGAAGACAATGCTCCCTAGTTGCATCAGCTCACAGTAAATTGGGTGGTTAGAAAAAAATTAATTAAAAAAGCCCTCAACAGTTTGGCCCTAATGTATTTCAGCTGTGAAAGATGTTATTTTTGGCACTTTGGAATTTATAGTTTTTAATCAGTAACTTTCAGGTTGCTACCATGCTTTTTGATATAAGCTGAATTAAAACAAACTATTCCTGTTGTATTTGCACCTGCTCATTTTCTTCTTCTTCTTCTGTATGTTTTTAATGTTGAATAAATTCAATAAAAAGACCAGTTTCATTTTTCATTGTTATCAAAAACTAAAACACAAAAATGAGTCACACTGGAAATTCCTGGAATTTGTTGAAAATAGGACAAATGTAGTATTCATCATCTTTGTCCTTTACGTTTAATATGGCTTGAATATCTCATGATTTTATAGAAATAACGAGTTGGTTTCTGCTCTCTCCTCAGTGAGTCCAGATGTGACCGGTGATCACAAACATCATCATCATCGTCATCATTATCCACCTGCTGATGAGTCGGAAGTGAAAGGCAGATCCCGGAGTCTTGGACTGGCGGGGGCCATCTGGATCTTGATGTTGCCTTGTGTTCACATGCTCCTGGCCTTGTAACAGCTGCCTTTTTGCAGTATGGAACTTTCAAGACATTATTTGAATCATATTTACCCAGGACTGAAAGGGCCAGTGGACGTAACAAGCTCCAACATTTAACGGAGAATCACCTCCACAGAGTGCGGGACACGGTAGGAGGGAACATTGATAATTCTGTGAAAATTGCAACACATTGTGACTTGTATAAGTCAACATATGTTTTACTTTTGCATATTTTAATTGTTTTTAACTGGCAACATTATTATTATTCGAATATTTAACAACCATAATGATGAGTTATTTATAAAATAAATAGTTTGGAATTTAATACATTTTATTTACATTTTGTCATTTAATTCAAAGAGAAAGAGTGTGCAAACTTTTGAATGTTATTATATATATATATATATGTATATACTGTATGTGTGTACATATACATTAATGTGCACGTACGAATTGGAGACATCTCCTCCTCTTCACATGTGTTAGCTGCCATCCTGTCCAGGCTCCATTTAATTGGTATATTTCGATTGCAAAAATTGACCTGCACCGTTACTGCTGGGAGAAATTTGCGAGGAGATGAAGTGAGCAGGTGGAAGTGGGGGCAAGTGAGAGGATTCTTCACCCTTTCTTCTTTATGAATGGATTAGTTTCTTCAGGAGTCTATTATCATTTCAAACTGAATCCTCGTCTGCCTTCTCGGGGCTGGATGGGAGCTGATAGTCACTGCAGAGGAAGAATCAACCTGCTCCGACCTGCTAACTGACTGCTGTCTGCTGATGTGTTGCTAGCAGGAAAAATGATTTGTTTCATATGATGGTTTTGTGACTGACATATTCTAAGAAACTACTTAAGCTATTTAAATAATACTAATAAGAGGCTGCAAAAGCTACAATCATACTCTCTAAAAGCAAATTTCCCTTTTCACATTCAGCATTTAAACAAGACAAACATTAAAGCTGCTACTCTAAATAGAAAACGGTCTCAAAACGGACCTGAGACTACCAAGTTATCCTGTTTGATGATATTTAATATGATCTGAACACAGCCTGCAACTTTCAGGCTGTTCGGGCACTTAAACCACTCCAGAAGCTTTTTCAGCTAAAGTCTTCAAGATTTTCTATTTGATAACTTTGAGATTAATTTACTAATTATTTGTTACTGACCGTTAATATCTTTTAACTTGGTCTTTTGTGTTGGGTGAGAATCACAGACAACAATAGTTACTACCTAACAACCTCGTCACAGTGCTATAACTTCTTAACAAACAGGTCACAGTGCTGCCGTCTTAGGAACAGCCGTCTCAATGTCGCTATTCAGTTTCTAACTAGATAACAGGCAGTCGGCACAGAGCCAAACGTACCTTGAGGCTGAATAAAAGATGTCAGGTCGTGCTGCTTCTCCTGTATTTAAAGGAAAAGGTTGAATTGTATGTCTTCATGTAATTACTAAAGCTCCATATTCAGACAGTTATCCCGAGGAGGGAGGGCGTGATGTCGTGACTCATATCTACACAGGTGTCCTTCTGAATCATATGTTTACCTCAAATATTGTTTTTTTTTATTCAAAAAGACATTCCATTGTCAATGTTTTTTAAAGGGTTTTTGTTATTAATTTGATTTTAATTGCTTATTTTTTATTTATCTGTTAAAACATTTTGTTAACTAAACTTATTGATTAGATCTTGGCATGCTACAATAATGCTTGCAGTAGGTAAGATTTATCCAAAACAGGATGTTTTCAATGATTACTACCAACATTAGCTACTTTGGGTTCATCCTAATAGAGCTATCAATTTTCTGCCTGCTTCTATTTGTTTTGGCCCATTGGACCTTTTTTATTTTAATAACATCACTACGTTCTCAGATCACAGCAAGTGCTTAGACTAGTTTGAGTGAGTGCTGTTCCAAAACACTCAATAGTTTCTCAATTGAGCGAATTAAGTTATGATAACTTGTCTGTGAAAATCGAAGCCGAAGGTTTTCGGCTACTATCCATGTAATTCTCTCCTCTCCTTTCACTGAATAACAATATTTGTCTCTTTCAAAACATATCGCCAGGTGATTCAAAGTCTGCTTTTTTGTGAAAATGATTTATTTTTCATTGTAGGTCACTCTTTTTTCTTGTGAATTGTAAGTGAAAGACCAAAACAGAAAATAATAATCGGACAATGGTGTATATTTTGTTCTGCCTATTCTTTAATATATGTCAAATTACATGTAAAAGAATATTATAAAATAAAGACTATAGAATTTTTCTTAATGAGGTTTGGCCTGTGAGAGCTGTTACTGCGTGCGACACATGAAGCTACTCGGGGGGGGGGGTCCTGTTGTGCTGGTGGTTAAAGCAGAAGGATCTCGAGGACATCACTGCCGAGCTGTGATCTCACCTCCACAAACTCAATCAGCTCCCTCTTTGGTTGTGACAGAAGGTGATATTTGGAACAAGAATTAAGCATATTGAGAATCGTTGCTTTACACAGCTCCGTCATCACAGCCAAAGCTCAACCAGTGTCCCCAAATCACCTTGACATTTGAAGGAGGGAGTCTGTCAGATGTTGTTTTCCACAAATCTGTCCTAATGGGTTGATCTGTTTATTTATAAATTCAAGACCCATCAATAAATAATGCGTTTTACAACATCCCTCGTGTGTGTGGTTTTAACCACTAATTTTACAACTCATCTACTTTTACCTTTAGGATTGTTTTATTACTAGAAAATCGATTAAGCACATGAAGATGCAATTCAGTGATATCGTTTTGAATACATGTTTCTAGGTCATTTTCCTTCTTTATTGAGGTATTTCAACACACAGATGCAAGTTGCTCAGCAGAGAACAATCAGAGTCTTCTGATCATACCTTGTGTGCAGACCAAAAACCACAATGACAGGAAAACTATTATTTCTAAACATTTTATTTTGTTGAAGAATATTTTTCAAACATCAACAAAAATATCCAGTTAAAAATCAACAAATCAATTATCAATCAATTATCACATTATAGTGGCTAAAAATGATTCATTTGTGGAAGCTTCTCTCACAAATAATTGGGAGCTGAAAAACGTTAAAGGAACAAAGCTCACTTTGCACTCGGGGGGGAAGGAATTAAAGGTGATATTATTGAACTCTGTATTTGGAAGACAGGTGTTTTTTTGAATAAAGCTTCTCTGTACTGGGTTGAGGCCAATTATAATACACTTTGGACCGTCATCTTTGGAGTCTGTTATCTGCGCATGCTGAAGAACAGCTCCTGGGAACCTCTGAGGAGAACAGAGCTGCTTAAACGATTACGCTGATTAAGTTCAAATTCCCATCGAGGTTTCCGTTGCCCTCAAAACTGTGACTGTGACCTTGACAACAGCCATCGTTCAGAGGCGACTTCGGCAGGAGCTTTAATCGTCACAGTGCAGATGCAGACGGGGCTTTGTTTCGTTCTCGAAGTTGTTCCTGATGATGCAAGTGTTTTCAGAAGCTTAACTCTAAACAGTGTTTGCCTTTCAGAGAGCCAAGGTTGATGTGAAATAGGAGCGAATTGATTGTTATACGGCCTGCAGGCACTGTGTACTTTCCTTTATCAAAAACAGCAATATAAAAAAAGAATTGATTCGGTTATACGTCCCTTTTTTTGGCTTGAATCTCTACATTTACTCGTTAGACAATAAAACACTATTTGTCTGGTGCTTTGGTTGACAAATTTCCTGCAAAATGACTGACATTTACCTCATGCAGTTATCATTTCTGTCAGCATGTGTGAACTTTTACTTAAATTCCTCCCACACAAACCTAACAAACACACACACACACACACACACACACTGTCACACATCTGTCTACCAAACCCTAAACCCTACCGTTACAGACTGAAGTAAGGAAACGTAGTATTTATGCCCACAGGTGGAGCTCAGATCAAGGGCTGCTGCCAACCCATTTAGTATAAAAATATAGAGACATGATGGATAATCACAGTTATTTTTTACTGAGCATTAACAGCTCGGATCCAACAGTATAATTCATTCGCTCTATAATTTCTACTCGTTCATCACATTTTTTCATTTTTAGACAGAAATACAATGGTCAACGTTAAAAAGCACTTAACCAGGCCACCCCTTTGCCCCAGAGATACTTTTTATATTTCTTGATGTGTATTCTTTTGACATTAACGGCTAACTGAAGGTACAATGGGACACACAGAGACTAACACACACACAGACACACACACACACACACCTCCCACAACCTAGAGATAACAGCCGGTGCCTCCTCACTCCTGTTTTCGGTTTTCAAGCCTTTTTTCTCCAAAGAATGGGGAAAACAGCCCCATCAATGTATGTCTGTATCCCCACAGCTGCCAGATCATGAGACAGGACTACTGCACAGGTTTCACCATAAATCCTTTCATCCCTCTATCCTTTACTCTTCAACCGCCTTCTTTTTCTGTCCTTTGGACAAAAAGGTGAAATTCAGTTTAAAAGTACGATATTTTTTCAATTTTGGCATCATTTTTAGTCTTTCCTTTTCGCAAGCTTGCTTATTAGTGGGGGCATGTAAATAAATATATGCCAAATATATTCACATACATACTACACAAGGGCTGAGTGTGTTCTCCATGAAAAGAGAACTGCCATGAGGTGTGAGTGTAAGTGGATACAAATTAACTTAAAATATGTGAGCTGGTGTCTTAACATTTTAAACAATTTTTATTAACTATATACAACTGTATTCCATTCAAAACTACAAAATCAGTGATAATTCACAGTTTATATTTTTACAAGCAACAGCTTGTGACAAAGAAACCTACTTGTCCTACTTATACCAGAAGCCTGAATAAAACTGTGAGACCTTCTGTCACTAATTCTTGAAGTAGTAAATGCTTTTGTTTTGAAGGGAAGACTATATTAATCATTTCCTTGTTTCCTTGTTTCCACTTCCACTTCCAAAACTGCAGGTGTAATTCACGTTATACTTATATTTCTTTGTCATTTTAGCATTTAGCATCAACACTTCTGATGTTCCGGGAAAATAGCTCCCATTTTATTTACCGACCTACTTATCACGGCTGCCACCAGCATGGCTGCCACCACTAAGACCGTCCCCATGGCCACTGACCCATTTGCTAGACATTCTAACCTTCCAAATTTCAAATTTCCAGATCACATAAGTCATGCTCAAATCCCTTCCCTTATATTTCTCCTCTGCCGGAGCGCACCATCAGCTAATAACCCCTTTCTTCTCCTTCCACCCAACTTTCTTTTACCTTCGTGTTCTCGTGCAAGGTGGTTGTCTTAACATCAGTTTGTCTGACATGTCCTCCTACTGCCACTTCCATGTGTGACAAATTCTAATACATTATTCATGCTCCTTAATTAGTCAGGGAAGTAGCAGCTTATACTTGTTAGACATTTTGTTGATGACGTTCTTGGATGACACTTTTGCTCTCCATACACAAGCAAACTCCATGTCAAATGGCACTATGACAAGGAGGCAAAGTGGTGTTAAATGCATGTGATTATTGTCGTTTGGAACGAGTCCACAGGAAGTGCATGAATTGTGAACCTCACATGGGGATTACATTCTAATACATTAAGTACGCAAAGAATGTCTCAAGATGACCTGTGCTGACCGATTACTACAGGAAAAAGGAAACATTTGTGTTTTGGATTTAGCTGTGTCTTTAATTGTAAGGAGGAGAATGGGTGGTATTTATCTTTACCAGTTCTCCCTCTGCAAGTCTGTAAATTAATCATATTTTTGGACCTAACAAAAGGCTGAAACAAATTCATTTTCAGAGTAAAAAAATCTGGGCTGTTGAGAAAGCTCATCCTTGTCTTTTCGGTAAAAGTCTGCGTGCTTTACCTGTCGGCACCGGAGATGTACGCCTCTGACATGGCAGTTTACTTTTTGTTCTGTGAATAAATCAGTGTGGTGACATGCCTAATATCTAATGCAGATTTATCACGTTTTCAAGTCAAGTGGTGGGTCAAACTGGATAAAACCATTTACTTTCTCTTCTCTGATACGCACTAATACGCAGTCTGTCAGTACTGAGGTGGCAAAGCCCTCAGGGAGGGTTTTGCACTGAGCTATTTCTTGTCTGTAGAAAGATCCAGGAGCGTAATCTCTGTCTCTGCTTTTCAGGACTGGGCTGCTGTGTAATTCAGTCCTCATCCCAAATCCAGGGAGAGACAGACAGCAGCGAGAGAGAGATACAGTGGAAATATTTAAAAACCTTCTATGTATGAAGCAAGTAACCACTATAACTGTATTTTTCACAAGAAGATTGCAATGGGCTGAGAGTATTGAGAACACTTTTTCAAATGGAGCTAGATAGAGATTCATTTTCACAGAGTCTTCCATCAGCGGCTCTCCAATAAGTCCCTAAAGACAATACAAACAGAACAAGGTCATATTAGTATCACACAAACCAGATAAGTGTTGGTGAAGCTGAAACTCAGATAGCGGGTAGAGAAAACAGCAGCATTGGATTTTATGTATTTAAACCTTAAGGTCGTTATAAAAAGTACCGTGTTTAGAATGACGCCTGTTCAAAAGAAAATATGATACTCAAGATTCAATCTGAAACGTATTTATGTCTTATTATTCTGTACTGGGCTAAATCCATTTAATTGCTTAAGTCTTGTGGGAGTGAAAATTGAAAACGGAGGTTTAATTTCATAGGTCTCTATTTTCAGGGGATTTTAAAGTGTCTCTAAAGCCCTTTCACTATTACTTGTCATGTAAAAAGCAATTACAATTAGTGCATAGATGAAATGTGTCATCAGAGAATCCATTAACAATGTCCTCATAAATGAATATTTACAGTCACCACCCTACTTTCAGAGGCCACACTGAGTTTCATCAGTTTTAAAGGGCAAATAAAAGACATTGGTGTCATTGTCAGATCTGTATTGTTAGAATGTCTGTTTGAGGCAATTATGATTTTACAGATGTAGTTATTCAGTACTGTTGTATTTGAATTACTTTAGAAATGCTAAGACGCCATTTATTGAACTAGTGCGACCCCTATAACTTCCAGTGCATAATAACGATTGTTACAAACACGTGCAAAAAAGCCCCAACATATTAATTTAATCCAAAGTTTTTTCTTTTTGCAGAATTAAATTAATACATTTTGACATCATTGCTGAGAATTGACAACATCATCTTCTAATTATACACTAAATATAGTTACCAGCAGCAGCCGGTTAGCTCAGTTTAGAATAAATGTTGTAAATAAGAGTTAGCTTGGCACTGTCCAAATATAAATATGCAGTCAATCACCTTAAGTCACCTTATTAGGTCAAACCTGTCATTGCCTAGCAATCTTACAGTTAATGTAAGGAACAGGTTCCCTGCTTCCCCCAAAGTTTGTTTGTTAACCTTATTGTTACCTGGCCACAACGTTTTAAATTGTGCCATTCCTCTACTCATATTTTATATATAGTTTACATTTGCAAGTTCTATTTTCCTTAAAAATTATCCATATACAGTTTCAAAATGAGTTTTGCACAATGGCAGGAATATAGATATAGAATAGAATATAGAATAGAATTCTGCCTCCCTCCAAACACCTTCCATGGAAAAAACTAGCTCATGATACTATAGGGCAAGTAAACAGGTAGTATAATCCTGACATGAAGATAATGACTTAGCTGCAGAAAATGACTTAAACCCTGTAAAAATGAATGACATCAACTTCCCTGTGAAAACTCTTATTTCAAGAATAAAAATTCCCTTGTTATAATAAGAGGCCTTTCATGTGAGTGTGTAGAAACTGAGCTCCTGGGATGCTATAAGAGATGGTAGATACCCACAGATACACAAGGAATTGGTAATTTCATACCCAACAGTTGATCTGTTTTAGCTTATTGCACCACTGAGACAATATCTGTTTAATCACACATACGATAAGAAATGTCTTTAACTAAAAGTATTTCAAAACCAGCACAAAATCATTAGTGAGGCAGCAAAATACGGCACCAGCCAATTTCCAAATGGTATTTGGTATCTGTGTCAAAGTATTTACCAACCAAAAACATCCTAGCTGTCTATTTGTGACTTAATACATGACCTGGATGCTTTAGTAGGTATTTGTTGAAATGGCAAAGGAATTACAAAATACCACAATTAATTGAATTCTAAAATCGATGAGCGCAGAAGAAATGGTTTCATTCATTTAAATGAAAATCTATGCCAGCAGATCAGATGCTCCGGCTGCTCTCACAGCGCTTATATTTATACTGTATTTCTTCAACTATACGGTAAAATGAAATTAATTATTTCTACGGTCACAGAGTTTTGCCGAGAGCCATCTAAAATTATCAGGTGGATTTCACAGAAAAACTCTTTGAAATCAGGGAATTTTTGTGTCCATTTTAAGTCCTATCACGCTGCTTTTCAATGAGTAAAGCACATAAATAATTGTACAGACAGAAAAATATATTATAATGAATAATTCTGGTTCACATGTTGCTGCTGTCATGTGAAAATTAATAAATAAATGCTCGTGGGAGGCACTAAGATGAATAGAATGTGGTAATGCACTAAGCATGTTTCCTTTGTCTTTTTTGTCAGCAAGATGTTCTGCTGTCTCCCATGACACAAAATGACAGAGAGCCAAGTATGACAATTGATAGATTACAGTTGGTGGTAAAGTAAGAGCTCATACAAAATGAATATAAAATATACGGAATGATGTAATCTATAAATATAAATATAATATCAATGCAACCCAAAGACACCTACACTATAGCATATTTTATGATATTCAGGAAATTCCATATATTCCATATATACTTGTTATTATTATTTTCACGGAATTGTACACTTGGACATGCTTTATACAGGTCTCCCTTTTTTGTGGGACATTCTTATACTAAACTTGTCTATATTTTAATTCAATTGGCTTAGCGCAATACATTTTCAGGGCACAACGTATATATTTTTGCTATTTCTCAATTGTTATGATTACATTACAATTTGTATGGCAGATGACATTTTAATGACTTCAAATAACTTATGCTAAAACATTTTGATGATTATGAAATATTAAACATAACATATTTTATTTATTTAATGGCATATTGTATCATGAACTTTTCCATGCAATGCCATACTATAGGGTTTCATGAATACTCCTCGATACTCAGACATTTCTCTTTATATTTAACATACATAATGGAACTCAACATTTCTTTGGCAAACTATACCATTACCTTTTTTTATTGCAATCCACGCATAAAAGAAGCTCCGCTCCCCCAGAAAAAAAGTCTAGCAAGTTGACAGGACAACCCAGTCTCACAGCAAAATGTGTGATAGCTACTGGTCCACAAGGGAAAACATAGTATTGTCACAATTTGTGACAATACTACGTTTTTCTGGCCTATTCATTTACATTGCCTTGCAACTAGGTCATGTGACTATCAAGTTTTCCTCAGCTAAAAAAATAAAATTACATGACTTTTCAATCATGAATTGCCTTATTTTTATGAGTCTTCAATGAAAGAATGCATATTTTTTTCACAAGGTCTTAAACGCTTCACGCATGTGTGTGTCTCTTTGAAAACATTCCCTTCCTTTTCAGGCTCGGATTTCATGGAAGGGGGGGGGGGACTTTTGGTCTTCACCCTCAGAGCGGAGCGTCATTTCTCGCTCTACACGTTTCCTCCTTTTACCTGCCAGGGAAGCTGGCGCGCTATCCCACGTGGGTCTGGCTCGATTCCATTGGTACCTTTAGGAAAGCGTAGGAGTGCAACGCTTCTTACCGTTGTTATGGTGGTTGCTATGGACGCTGCTATTGCTGCTGGGCCGCCTAGTTCAGTAGTTTTTAACCTGTGTTCGATCGGTTAAGTCACTCTCAGGGACACTGCGGCCAAGTGAGTTTGTTTGCTTCTTTGTACGTTGAACCAAATATTATTGCCAATAAAGATCGATTGGAAAAAACAAACAAAAAATACATTTACATTGTCTTACGTAACGGTCACGTGACGATCAAATTTAAATAAAGTTGCAAGAAGAAGACGAACGGAAAAAGAAGGAGAAGCACAAGAAGAAGAAACAGTAGCAGAAGAAGAAACAGTAGCAGAAGAAGTAGAAGAAAAAGAAGAGTCGGGTTTTTAAAACAGGTAAACATCGTGTTAGGTACAATGAGTAGGCCGGAGGACGACGGGGACGATAAGATATTCTTGCCGACCTGCTTTTGGAAGATATTAAGGTAAGAAGAATATATTCTGAGAAATGTGAGTGCCAAGATATTTTTCTTAATTTGCACCTCAGCCATTGGTAGCGTCGTTTAACGTCTCTTGGTAATATAGTCTTTAGCTTCAACGTATAGTGATTTCCTGAGCTGCTTAACTTTTGAGGTTATGATGTTAAATATTAAATATGTCACACCAGAAAGTTGTATGCATGGAACGATTTTTGTTGTTGCCTAATATTAAAGAGTTTGTGTGTCACATCAAGCAGAGTCAAAGTAAAGAGTCAGCACCAAATAAAATAATACATTTTCAGAGAATACCACATTGGTGCAGGCCAAGCATGACAAATGGATCCCAAAACTAGTAGATGCCTTCTTCCCAGCAAAGTAATTACTTTTTTCACTTTCTTTTGAAAGAAATGTTTTTTTGACGTACTAAGTTGTCAATTTTTTATATTCTAAAATATAACATTTTCCTGTAACGTGACAGTGTCCGGGTCAGGGAGGTTGCTGCGACCCAGCGGAGGACCCTGAGTCGGTGGCCTGGAGGTGTGCAGCCAGCTGTAGCACCCGGTCCCAGCTGGCCTCTGCCCCCCCAAGGAGGTGGCGTGGCGACTGCACAACGGAATGCGCGGCTGGTCGGGGCAACGCACAGAGGCGGAGGTCTGCGGCTGCCCACAGCGCCGACTGAGGAACGGCGACCAGAACGCCGCCCGAGGCCTTTGGGGGAGCCGTAGGCGTCTGCCAGGAAGCCAGCTGGAGATCAGGGGGTAAGCGTCGGAAACCAATCTGCTTCGTCCGTCGGTGGTCGAGTTGTTCTGTCACGACGAGCTGAAAGACGAAATGTGTACGGGCAAACCGCAGATCGGCTCTCACCAACATACAAAACACATTCAACGTAATGACTCAACCAGGGACACACATGGCTTAAATGCACAGGGAAGGTGCAGGTGATTGGACACATGTGGACACAATCAAGCACATGGCAGACAATCACAGGGGATGACGCGACGGAGCAGGAAGTGAAGTGACCCAGGGGCACAAGAGGCAGGAAAATACTAAATAAAACCGCACACAAACCCACACCATGACACGCTGAGCGTTTAAGTTATGTAGTGGATTGGACCGTGTTTGTCATTTCTCCAGGTAGACCTACATGGTTTCCACACATTAATAAGGAAAGACAATCATAGACACAGTAGAGAAAATGAGAGCAAGTCAATTTTTTAAATAAAATCTTTAATATTACCTTTTGTATTTTCTGTATACAAGAATGTGTAACAAAAGCCAAATAAGCAATCCATTTTAATCTTTTATAAATGGTAAGGCATGTCTGCATGTACAACCATCAACTTCAGTTCCCCCAAAACACGTCTATCACCGTGCACAGACAACTTCTTCAAAAATCTGAATGTGCTCCTTGGTTATCTGAATTTGCAAATCACAACAGTAACACACTCACAGCATATGTTTTAGCAAAAGTGCAGCAAACAATTAACATCAAAACGGAGAAGACCTTGCATAACAAGTTTTCAAGACATTCTGTAGAAAACCTCAGCAGACCATGATTTCACTCTTTTTGCCAGCAAGAATCGGAGAGATAGAAACTTTACGTTAGGAGTGAAACTCTTGTGTAGAACAGGCTATTTTAATTGGTCAGGAGAGAAGAAAACACAAGCCAGTGAAAAATGGCAAAAGAAACCCTTTTGAGATCAGAGGAGACTTTTGTTTGTAGCAGCAAACGCTCTTTTGGAAAAGTCAGTCAACTGAAAGGTTTGAAAGTTTTGGTGATTTTATAAACTTTATTTCAAGAACACCGGTGAAGACCTGCCTTATCCTCACTCATCCACACCTCTAGTTGTTGTAATCCAATATAATCTTGAAGCTCTTAATGGTGCATTTAGCCTCTGTGTGGCTAGAGATGCTTGCTGCTTCTGTCTCACTCAGAAATGTCTGCATCCAGCAGTGGTTTTTGTAAAACTTGAAAACTAAATGTATATGACCCTGTTTGACTGAAGCAATATATCAACCACCAACCTGCTGCTCTGATAAACTCTTCTCCGCTGTGTACTCTATATTTATTTAATCAATTATAGGCACCAAAGTTTAAAAAAAAATCCAATTGCAACTGTGCTACCTCATAGTTTAATGTAGTTTTGGGAAGAATACGACAATTGATATCAACATAAAAGTGCTGGCAAGACCACTATTTGTGTTGAATCATAAAATAAGAGTTTATGTATTGTCTGTGAAATGCCTGAAGCTAAAATTGAATTATCGGTCTGAGAGTCAACGGTTTGACAAAGTCTCCTTCATAACAACTTTCTTCTATCCAGGACTGATCAGAAAAACGGTTCCTGTCCAGTTCCAGCAGTTATTTACTCCATGCAATATTCAGTGTGAAATAGTTACAGATGGATGTCCATCATATCTAACGACCCACTAAGTGAGTGCAGATCGAGATCTGTGTTCTTTAACACTTCTTAACAGAGTTTGGCTTACACCTCTGCAGTATACAGACATTTGCATGTATCCTTATGACCAATCAGAGGAGTTCATTGACCCAGATCTTACACATGCTGAGTTCCTTCTGAACTAGCATCCACTTTACCATTGTGATTAAAGGGAGCAACAGAACTAGTAAGATGAATAAGAACAGAGGGAGATGGTCTCCTCTCCCTCTTGCCTAAACCAAAGCCTCTGTGCATTTTTAGCGAGGAAACAGCGGATCATGACTGGACTGATTGTGCTCTTGGTTTTTATCTCCCAGTGAAGCTGCCTGGCTCCACTATTCAATTGTCCATTTGGACTTCCTCTTAGATATGTTCTTTTGTTTATGTAGCTGCAAAATCTGTATTGATATTTGATGACAATAATGTTATCTTTTTAATACCTCCTTTTCAAGTCTAGTTTTCATCCAAATAATGAACACATTTTAACTGAATTTTGGTGCTTTCTTTTTTTTTTAAAGTGTATTTAGCAGACATTTTGGAAAAGCCCTTTGTTTTCGATTCATTTTACACTAACATAGATTAAAAACATAGATCTGTTATCTATATAACTAAAAATGATCTGTCTGTTCCTCCCATTAATTGGTTCATTACACTCAACAGCTGGATGTGGCCAGGACCTTGTTGATCAGGTCAGTGTTGGTTTCGGTTGGATAGACAGTCGCTTTCCACAATTAAGGTTTACGCACAAGTGATTTAAATGGCCTTTTGTTCGGCGGCTGCCGTTTAGTCACCTTCTTCAAAAGCCTTTTTCTTGCAGGGAGTGAAGCTACGTAGGGGAGATGTTTCCATCTGTTCTGCAGTGGGAGTTCCTGCCATGATTGGGGTCTCTTGTGAGTCGTATGAGCCCACTGCAGGAGGATTTCTCTTTGAGGTGCAGTCTGTGAAGACAACCAGGTTGCTGCTGCTCATTTTAGTAATGTGTTTATCAGGCTGCTTTAGTTGTTACGGGTCCACAAAGCACTGTATTTCACCCGCACCTTTAATTTGTGCCTTCAGAACATCATTAATTTGCAGGTCTTGACTGTTGCAGCTTGATGCTGCTGTCACTCATTTGCTTGCATACTATGCTCTGTGTAGGTTGCACTCTCCTTGAGGAACCTGTCAGAGGACTGAGCTTTCAGGGGGTTGAAGGGTGAAAATGTGTACATATATGTAATATTATCAAGCATTAAAAGCAAGCAACATAAACCATTTCCACACATAGGAAATATAGGGCAATGTCATTTGCATTACCTAATATCAATAATATACTCTAATTCGTCTGATAAATAAAAGGGTTTCTGCATGGTTTAAGCTGATGTTAAGTAGCCTCATCAGTAACTGATGATTGTAAATCCGGTAACTGAATAACGTTAGCAGGCAATTGTAGTTTAATGGCTTAGTGTTTACAGGTGACCAAATAACTTTTAAACCAGCTGACACATTTATAAAAAATCAAGCCATTTACTAAACCAGTAATAATACATTACAGTACCTTTCAGTGAAATACATACTGTAACTGTTTATAATTAAAATACAGGTAAATTATCTGAAAATATAGATTTTTCCATCTCAATGGGGTGGACATCTTCTTTAACTTTATAAACTTATGAAGCCAACAAAAATATTTTGTGCAAAGCAGTTCTCTTAGTGCAGTGCATTAGCACTCTCTAAGCAATGAATAAAGGGGCAACTACAAAGTAGCTGTAAGAACTGCTATTTCCTGAAGACACACTAATACGACCAAATGGGAAACCAGGTAAACAGCTATCACTGTACAATCCTGCAGCAACCAATGCCAAAAAACTGTGTAGCCTGAAAACATATTAGTTTTTGTCAGTTAACATTATTTTCACGCATGCACACAGTAAGACTTTAGTCTGCGGCGGAAAAGACTAAGAGGGCAACTTTGTCTCATTTGCACAAATCCGTCATACATAAGAAAATAAAAAATCCCCTCCATCTAACATATCAGATGGTTTTTACTTTCTAAAAGAGAGCCATGTTCTTTAAAACCCACTTTGGAATAAAGAGAAATCGACATATTTTGATTTTTTTTTTTTTTTTGTGAAGTGAAAGCTGGTTCAATGGTGGCACCAAGCATTCTTTGGGGGACGAGCAGGATGCAGCACTGCACTCACTTCCAGTCGCACGGTACCATTCCACACAGTGAGCCATTCTCCACTGGCTTCCAGGACCTTCCACGTGTCCAGTGAGGGAACAGCAGTAGAACTTGCCGTTAAAGATACTGTACGTATAGTATAAAAGTCCAAAGTTTTTGGCCACACTCTGGTATTATCTCCATTGAGTCTGCATTGCCCGGAGAGAGAGTGTAAGGGCCGCCATCAACAGCAGAAGGGAGGGTCCGACAGAACACGACTTGCCTGCGGCTGCTGCTGCTCGTTCATCACTTCTGTCGGCTCCGATCACAGAAGCTTCTGTTCCCACAAAAACGTACTCTGTTGTGCAGCCGCTAGAGCAGCCGCTGCCACTACCAGAAGTGCTGCCCTCGTCACCTGCGGCAGACAAACAGAATCACACAAATTGAAATTTTTCTTCACATCTTTACAAAGAGCTTCTAGTTTGGTTCAATGGGGAAGAGAAAAAATAACATGGTTACACCAGAAAGTAGCACAACTATCTGCAGCAGAAGTATCACTTTGAGATTATGTTTATTGCTCTTAAAGGGTTCATAAGCACTACATGACAATTTTGAGCTGCCAGACCCCTCTTTAAAGTCTTCCTTGGAGGGTGTTTGGAAAAGGCTCTTTCACAATTACGTGGCAGGTGATTGGACGAACCATTTCATTTCATTCAAACTCTTTGAAAAGAAGCATAAACATCTTTTCCATCAAGGAAATCCATTGGTGTTATTCTTTGATGGTGTTATTTTTTAATGAAGAATTACTCCAGTTCTACACTAACCTACAAGTAGCGGATATTTTTATCTGCCTGTCGTCTCAAACACTGTCATTTGCTCCTCGCGGGACGCTGTCTGGTCAATGCTATGGCTTACTGGACATAAACAAGCCTGAAAGGATGGATTTCTTGCTACATGAATGACACCAGTGGTCTTATTTTTAAAACCGTTCATAGATTACGTGTGTGTGTGTGTGTGTGTGTGTGTGTGTGTGTCTCGCACAATTTTTTTTATAAGAAACTTAGCATTGTTATTCATATTATGCTACACTTACAAACACCTTCAATATAAATCCTGACTGGATAACTTACTTGAGTCCTGGAAGTAGATGTCGTTTCCATTGTAAGCATTCTTTAGTTTGTTGGTCATGACACGTAGCGCCATGATCTGCTGTCGTATCAGTGTGTCGGGCCTGGTGATGTCCACCTCCACCTCCGGGTTGTTCACCTGGTTGGTAAGACCCTCCTTCACCACTTCAGGGAAATATCTGGAGACCATTACCAACGTCAATCACCTAAAATGTCCATGTGCTTTTTAAATGGCCCTTTATGGGAATATTTAAGTATTACAAAACATCTGATAAAAATCTAATTTTAATTGAAATATGCAGGAAGGAGTTGTTGGGGCTTTCTCTCAACTGATTGCCTCTCATAATACAATCAGTTGTTGTCATTTGCCAATTTCATTCCCTTATGCAGCCATTGTGTCTTTCACTAAGTGCATTTGACCAATACTTTCCTTCCATGCTATCTCCACAACGCATTATCTGAAGAATTAGTGAAACGTGTGAAAATGTTAAGATCTTTTTTTTGTAAGAGGCTGATTTTCCAAAGTACACTAACTGCAATTAGATGGATTGATAAGACCCATTTTCTGAATGATGGCTGCTTAAATCAGGCAAAAAGTGTGTAATCAGACTCGTAGGGGCACTTTGCTAGAGAGAACCCTTAATGTGCCTGATGTCCACAGATAACTACTATTGTTATTTTTAACATAATCTAAAGAATAAAAATCAATTGAACTGCAGCACAATTAAAATAATACATTTTCATGTAATACCATTTTTGTACACGTTGTTTTATACTTGTGGGGGATGTGTTTTAATAATATAATATATGAAGCAAATTTTGCAAAAAATGTTTTGCGTAGCAAGAGAATCTGCTGAAATCATAACACACAACTAACATGGTCTATTTTAGACTGACGGTTTATCATCACTGGGCATCAATTTAGCTTTTAGATTTACTGCAATACCTAAAAATGAAACTGGCACAGACAAAAAGATTCAGTGTTTCTTTTATTTCACCGGCTACTGGTTTTGTTGTTTGTAGAGGGCCACAGTGTGATGTGGTGACACATTTTCTCTGCCAGCACCCCTGGTTCACTGTTGTGAAAACCACTGGCTGTCCAATCTACTGCATGGCTCGGCAGCGCGCTATAGGCTGCAGTGGTGATAAGAGCTGTTAGAAAATCCACAGTCCTCTGAGTGCTAGAGCCTCAGAGCTTATATTGGAGTTCTCCATACAGGCACTAAGGATTGTATTTACAAAGAGACCGTTAATCTGGGACCACAGTGTGGTTGTTTTAATCCCTGGCAGGTAAAATGTGATAACCGTGGAGTGGGGCCACTTTTCTGTGGTTATAAAGAGTAGCAGAAGTCCTCACCTGCCCTTTGTGTGACTGTTCCAGCACTGATCCTCGTCAGACTCTGTGAACTTGCCCTTGGCACAGATGTCATCCGGCAGGTTGGACCAGAACCTCTTGGACTCTTTCAACTTCTCTTTGATGTCAATCAACTGTCATGGGCCATAACAGAAATATAATACAGATTATTTGAAGGTCTGAGAAGTCAGGATGAGAAGTAACGAAGAATTAATGCATTTCTCAACTAGCCTCTGTTAAAACCTCCATGTACACATACAGAACCAGTCAAAAGGGTTGGGAACACTTTCTCATTAAATTGAACGAGAAAATTGGTACTGTATATACATTTTTATGTGTAAATAACGAACACGAATCCAGCAGACTCCAACAGCTGCATCTCAGTAGATTGAAACATTGCGTATTTAAACATTAATGTGGCAGCAAAAGTGTCAGTAGTTGCAATACTCCATCGGTTCCATTATTCCACCCAGAGAGAAGTACTGGTGAGACTCTTTCTTCCCATTCTGCTTCTTGTCCACTTCTATCCATATTGTGTTTATTGGTGATTCATACAATACAGACTTTCAAATTTGATATTTGGCATGAGGTGTCACCCCCGACTGATTCCATCTGGACTCAGCAAGAAGTTTGAGGGTGTGACCAGCAAACAGGCGGAAAGAACCACAACCAAGTACTAAAGCACATTCTGTCCCTTTTGTCATTCTTTATTTAGCGGAAATGTCCCCCCCTTTAAGCTTAGCGAAAACACTGTTGGGAGGGGGAACGAGCAAGCCTCGGCTATCCAAGGGAATCTAAATCTGCTGACCAAAAACTCATTTACACATTCTGTATGATTGTATAATGTATGATTGGTACAGATGAATTAACACAAACGCCTGAATGAAATAAGGAATGCATGTGTTCTTAGCCTTAAAAGCTCAAAACCGATATACAAAAACAATTCCAAAGGGATTTAATCCTGCATCCCCCCCAAAAAGCCTTATATTCAACAAAAAATGAACTGACAAAATATCTTCTTATCATAAAGGCCTGCAGGTGACGTAAAGTGTAAAGGAGTGTAAAAAATAGGTTTTGCATGTTTGTAGACGGCCGAAATGGCATCAGGAATTATAGTGTGTTCAAAAGATAGATCTCCAAACATGGATGTTCCACTAAGGACGGCAATTCAGCTTCCTATAAAGATTGCTTCTGTGCGATATTGATCTATGGAAAACATTATGGGCACAGGGTTTCATCAGCAATGAAGACAAAACTCCTAACGATCATGACAAATACAAAAATGTAGTTATACTGTAAGGGTGGTGGCAGTAATCATGTATTCAAGCATTTCCTGTGGAGCTCCAATAATCTGAAAAATAATGAATGGATTCACTATTGGAAGGAAATAATGGTTTCTGTCATGGCAGCATGGGACATCTTCTGAGTTGGCACAACGACAGTGATTTCTCCTCTAAATAATGTCAGTCTTGCCTCCTGTGGATTTGTATGATGAGTTTCTACATTAGTGACACCTGGGATCTTATTTAAAAACTGTTTACAGTTTATATTTCTGCTGGTGTGTGTGTGTGTGTGTGTGTGTGCATGTGGGTCTGTAGTGTGAGTGAATTCAGCATAGAAAGGTAAGTACAGTTGAAAGGAACTTCCTAAATGAAATAAAGAATGCAGGTGATAAAAAAACACATTCCATTGGTATTAAGTCCTGCATCCAAAAAACAAAGGAACTTGTATTATATGTTGATTTTGTATTCATTTGTGAGAATCTGAAGGTGTTTTCTAAAATATATTTTGGCAAAAACAACATTGTGAGATGGCCCATGACTTTCTCTGTAAATGTATACACATTTTTCTAAAATTACTTTCGGATCAGAAAAGCTTAAACTGTTGAATGTCTAATACATTCAATAACAACATTTTTCAAAAACAACATCTGAACTAATGCAAAGGCCATTGCCTGTATTCTTAATAGTGATAGTACAGCCAAGTTGTCCACGTATGCAAATATATAGTGATGTATTTTACCTAAATCTGTAGAACCACCTGAAGAATCACCACAAACACCCAATGCAATTGGTTGATGAAAGAAAAAAATGTACACCTCCCACTACAAACCCCTGCATCCACTAGCAGTAATAGATACAAGTTATATATATATATACAATTAACACCTGCTCTTGTTTTGTCTTTCGCATTTATCTTCTTTGATATTCTGACACCATATTCTGCACACTTTGCCCGTACATGTATTAATAAATGTTACCATTTACACATTCAGTAGCAGCTCAAGTTTCACACATAGTTCACCATTTGTACGGTTTTGCAACCTTTTAAATATGCTATCTATCAAAAGATCAGGAATAGTGTTATTACTCGTAAATGTGTTCCCAAAAGTTGCATCTCAGCTCAGGTTTTTTAATACATGTTTATATAATTACACCTTTTTAGACATCTTCTGACTTGATTTAATACTTTTCTTTATAGTAAGTTGGTTGCAACTCACCCTTTGCTAAACTACCCTTAGTTACCATTAGAACTTTGTAAACTTTACATTCTGTCACATTAAACATTAATAATTGTGGTATATTGTTATATTTGAGCTGTATAGTTTGTATACTTGTGCATGTTGGGAGAGGAGCAGGGTGATGAGGGGAGAAGCGTGTTGGTGAGAGGAGCAGCGTGTTGGGAGAGGAGCAGGAGTGTGGGAGAGGAGCAGCGTGTTGGGAGAGGAGCAGCGTGTTGGTGAGAGGAGCAGCGTGTTGGTGAGAGGAGCAGCGTGTTGGGGAGAGGAGCAGCGTGTTGGGGAGAGGAGCAGCGTGTTGGGGAGAGGAGCAGCGTGTTGGTGAGAGGAGCAGCGTGTTGGTGAGAGGAGCAGCGTGTTGGTGAGAGGAGCAGCGTGTTGGTGAGAGGAGCAGCGTGTTGGTGAGAGGAGCAGCGTGTTGGTAGAGGAGCAGCGTGTTGGTAGAGGAGCAGCGTGTTGGTGAGAGGAGCAGCGTGTTGGTGAGAGGAGCAGCGTGTTGGTGAGAGGAGCAGCGTGTTGGGGAGAGGAGCAGGAGTGTGGGAGAGGAGCAGGAGTGTGGGAGAGGAGCAGCGTGTTGTGAGAGGAGCAGCGTGTTGGTGAGAGGAGCAGCGTGTTGGTGAGAGGAGCAGCGTGTTGGTGAGAGGAGCAGCGTGTTGGGAGAGGAGCAGCGTGTTGGTGAGAGGAGCAGCGTGTTGGGGAGAGGAGCAGCGTGTTGGTGAGAGGAGCAGCGTGTTGGTGAGAGGAGCAGCGTGTTGGTGAGAGGAGCAGCGTGTTGGGAGAGGAGCAGCGTGTTGGTGAGAGGAGCAGCGTGTTGGGAGAGGAGCAGCGTGTTGGTGAGAGGAGCAGCGTGTTGGGAGAGGAGCAGCGTGTTGGTGAGAGGAGCAGCGTGTTGGGGAGAGGAGCAGCGTGTTGGGGAGAGGAGCAGCGTGTTGGGGAGAGGAGCAGCGTGTTGGGGAGAGGAGCAGCGTGTTGGGGAGAGGAGCAGCGTGTTGGGATAGGAGCAGGAGTGTGGGAGAGGAGCAGGGAGCAGGAGTGTGGGAGAGGAGCAGCGTGTTGGGATAGGAGCAGGAGTGTGGGAGAGGAGCAGGGAGCAGGAGTGTGGGAGCGCTCTTAGAGCTCCAGAGTGGAGAAGTTAGTTGCGGTAAATCGTCCGATTCTGGGAGTTTGATTGAGTTTTCAGTAGAAATGAGCTGAATATCTGTTGTTTTTCATTCAGAATGGTTCCTACCACCCGCTGCGCTCCTGTTACAATATTCCAGCCCTGGAAATGACGATGAAATGTACCCCTTTGCCCCTGAGGCTTGTGTGACGTCAGACGGCCCAAATGTGCTCAGAGATTGTTAAAGTGTGATCTTTGCAATGCCAAACGAAGGTCAGAACATTAACATCGTTACACTGTTTTGGCAATGGATACATACAACAGGTTTGTATTTTATTTGCATACTAAATTTCCATGAATTTGGGTTACATAATTTATGAATAAAAAATGAACAATCTAATACACTTCATGTGATGTATATTTATTTTCACAACTATATCATACATTTATTCTTAGCTTATTGGATTTATGTATGTATGTATGAATATGATCTAATCCTAGTCATTGAATTCTACCCTAGAGGTAAACTCAAAGCCCTGATTATTCATTATTAACGCCACCAGTAAAAAACAAGCACACACACACACACACACCTAGCTACACTGAGGATTTGGTAGGGTGCATATAGTGTTGGGTCTTAACAAGACATGAAAGGGTCTGTAGCTACAGGATGCCACTGCAGGAGACTGGCCTCTCATTTGATGTGGTCATGGTCACGGTGACAACAAAGCTGGTCCAATTTATCACATCCTGGGTTTGCTGTGATTCACGTTGGCCCAAAAGCATCCTGCCACTGATAAAACAAATTATAGATTGGATCAGAATGTGCTTGGTTTTTATAGTTTGACCTACATTACTGACCACTTGGTCTGTTATGACGGCAGAATGTGTCAAAACTGGAAACCGTCAGGTAAAGTATTTAAAACCCCTCAAATAATTTTCTCAAACGATGAATTAATCAATTAATCAATTAGCCTATGAAAGTAACATGTAATTGTTTTACTTCTGTATAAAAAATGTCCGTTTAGCAGTGTAAAGAGTTCAGTATCAGAACTGCCTGTTCCACGACTACGAAGAGCTGTCAAATACTTGTTCATAAATAAATGCAAACATAAAGGGGTAGACATTGGGCCGAGGGTGAATTGTGCTGAAGAAATCTTAAGCGCTGAGGGCAGTGAGTATGGCTCCAGCTAGAAAAGTTACGGCTTTCACTGTATCAGTGCTGCTGCAGCCAAAGGATTAGTTGCAGCAAAACTTTCAGTGTTTCTTCTTGTCTCAATGGCAGAAACTTTTTTGTGTTAAGCTGCACTGCTTAATATCAACTAGAGGTTCATGGCAGATATCAAGAGAAAGATTTGTATTATTCCAACTATTATAGCTATATTATAACTTTATGTTTAATTTGTGTCTGTGTCTATTTTAGACATTAAACTATTGTAGACTTACCAACAGTAGTGCAGAACAAAATAAGCATTAATATGAAATGGAAAGTCGTCTGTTTTGTGGCCATTGACCTCAAACCGTGACTTTTGCCGTCGGCCCCACAGAGCTGGCAATCACAAAAAATGCAAATGCGTTAACAGCACAAAAAACACTGCAGACAACAGGGTCAGCAGCGGTGTCAGTTAACCAACTAGGTTGAAACAAGCAGTGGGAGTTTAATTGACAATCGATGTCATTGTTTATGTTTTTGCCGAAAAACACAGTGTCCATTTACTAAGCTCTTTTTAAATGATTTTCTCAAAAACAATGTTATCTGCTTGTACCCACTCTGTAATATCTGCAAAACAGAGTCAAGGGGAGAGAAAGCAATAAGATTGAGCATTTTCTTTTTTTCCTTTGTGTACTGCCTTGATCAAAGATTTTATTCAGACAAAGCTTTTCTCCTCCTAGGTTTCCAGAGTCTTGGAAGTAGTTTTAAATACTTGATTCATTAGAGCATGCAGGAAAACCTGCAGCAATCCATGTTGATGTAGGTCCAGGAATTTAAATAAGGGCCAATTCATCTGATCAAGCTCCAAATAACACACAGTTGGGTCTAGTTAGGCCCAGCAGCTTTAAACTTGGCCGCTTGAACTTAGAACTCAGACTTAGACATCTAACGTGTCGGGGCTAAACAGCAGCTAAACACGCAGCATTTAAAAAAATATGAAATTAAATTCCAGAGTCTCTTGGGGGGGGCGGTCCATTTAATGGTAGGGGAAACACTGCATTTCCTATATGAATGCCGTTGAATGTTCAATATGTATACGAATACTGTGTCTTTCTCAATTTTCTACAGAGTCGAATCGGAGTCATAGCTCACTGAAGTAGGTCTTAAACACTGCAACTGTCCCCTGCTTAGCTCTCCGTTAACAGGGATTCTCTGCAGAAAAACACACAGGGGCCATTATTAAATTCTATCTCCATTGATTTCACAAAAGAAAAGCGATCCACTAAACTGCAAAGTAAGCATTAATTAAAGCCAAAGCAATAAAAGAAAACAGGAATTGTGTTCAAAACCAGCATATTTAGAACGGCAGAGGACAAAGCAGTGAAATTATTGGAAACGTTACAAATACTCACTACAAACATGACGGGATAATGTGACTTTAAATGGCAGGATACGAGGGCACAACCCTTCAGTCTACGAGCCTTAAAGATAATCCCAGTGCTCTCTGATCTGAGTCTAGACAGTCACACCGGCCTTGGAAAATGATCTCAATGTGTGTTCAGGCTCCCGTCGATTTAAAAGCCCAGAACGTGGTTTAAATACTAACTATAGATTCAAAATCAATACAGATTTTCAGAGGAACCGGTCGGACAAAAGGGAGATCAAGTGTTTCCTCCTTCTAGATCGAGTAAGGAGCCTGGCTACATTTTTTTAGCCCCATTCTGAAATAAATTCTTCACAATCCAAAATATGTGACAACACCGCGACATTTCAATCAGGACACTCGGTCCGAATTGACAACATTTATTACACAGTATAATATTGCAATCGTGCAGAAGCGATTGGACTCCATTCTAAAGCGGGATAATCAAGGGGCCGTGATGCTGAGTTCTGCTTGGCCCAATCCCCCCATGGAGTCCAGACACTGGTGGTGGTGGTGGTGGTGGTGGAAACGAAGGGAGTTGATGAAAACACAGAACGAGGGAAGCAGGCCTGATAGCTGCTGGAGGTGCCTGGGGTGCAGGAGGGTCGCATCCGGTTTCGCACTGTAATGACACCTGACAGCAGCACAGCGTGAACCCCTTAAAAAGGTTTGACAGCAACTATGTGATTGGTTCAGAACCACAGCGCCGCCTCTGTTGGTCGTATATCCCTCGGTGCAGACAATCGGCACTGATTGGATAATTCAGGGAGCCCAGCTGAAGCATATCTAAATGATGTGTGGCATAAAGGGAGTCTTCCTTCTGGAACTACCGCTAAAGCTCCATTAATTATAATGGGGGGACAAACGATGGTATTCTGGATGTTTAAAGGTAAAAAACAGGAACACCAATGGTCACTTTAATATATAGTTGTATATGAAGACACATTTTTGTTGAAATGAGAGATTTCTGTATTAGTGTTGTTGTCTGGGCTCTACTGCCTGGCTGGAGGGGTCTCTGCTCATTTAAGAAACAGGTAATGTGTTCTGACTTTAAATGGCAGGATATGATCACAATTTAGGGATATTTGGCAATTTGTTTGCTTATGTTTTTCTCCCGCTCTTAACCAAATCAAATAAAACTATAACCAGATAGTTCAATAAAGCGCATTACATGTTTTTCAGCATTAAAGTTTAGTAGGTAAAAATAACCTTTTATTAAGGTTCAGTTTTTTAGTGAGGAATTTAATTCTGAATTTGAATTCTTTGATGAAGTATTTAAAAAGTAGTATGATTTTACTATATTCTAACTGAAAGCACCGATCATCAAATCTGATGGCCAGGAGGAGAGGCTTTGCGGCTGTTTCCAGTATACAAGGGAAATTATTAACTGGCTCAGCTATGACAAGTAGCTGCAAGGGCGAAAGCGATCGCACAGAGATATATCTAAGAGCTGAAGAGTCTGCACCACTGGCCAAACGTTGCACAAATATTCAATATGTTTTGCAGTAAGTTTTTCAGATGTGATGGAGAGGAGAGTTCACTGCAGCTTTGGTTTTGTTGCAGGGCCGGTTTTGTTTCCAGAAAGACAAAAACAGTTCTCAAAAGCGGATCTTGGATTTTGTGGAATGACAGGAAGTTACATTTGGATTTACTTTTATCTGCCAAATCAACTTTTAATGCAGCTACCAAATATGCAGGGAATTACACACCACTATTGTTACTGATTCAGACAAGGATTTTGATTTAGAAAGTAGCTTTATTGGTGCTGTAATGGCAGTGGTTTCCAACTCTCACAGCTAAACGAATTCAATTCTGGTCCCCATAAAAACTTTGTGTGTGTGTGTTTCAGAGGAATAGATTTTAAATGGTGTCTGTTGTATATTTTTATGCCCAAACAGTAATTTCGCCAACTGAATAAAGCGCTAATTGAAGAACATAACTAAACCTTACTTATATTATTACTATTTTATCTCTGATAAGGTATATTTACTCTTTTGTTGGACATAACAGAAAAAAACAGAGTAAAATTGGACCTCAAATGATAAGGGTACTGAGCCGTTTTAGTACAGCACATTCATGCTAAACAAACCATGACCTGACTAATGCAAGCACAGATGGAAGTTTAATACACAGCTGGTTTTGTTTGCCATCCCAAGGGTAAACACACCGTTTGCAGGAAACTCTTTGTAAACAGGTGCTTCTCTGTAAGGTAGAGTTACAAAAGCAACTTCATGAAGTTTTTTCGCAGTTTTGATGCATTGTTCTATTGATGTATCAACATCTGGACTAAGGCAGGAAGAACAATCTAAAATATATGATGCAAAATATTCAGTTCCACACTTCCATAATTTATGCGATAAATTAATTTTAAATTGCATGTGACTATTAATTAAATTTTTTATAAAAACATGCAAATGTCTTCATGTATTAGGCCGTAAAATGACATGTGCTTATTGCAACAAACTCAAACCCCTTCATCAGTACAACAGTAATGAGCAGAAATAGAAATGGATGAATGATTTAAAGTTGGGAAGTTGATTTAATGAATGGGTCTGAAGGAACATTACAAGTTCTCCACTTTCTAGGTCACATGGACACCAACAGGAGACACGTAATGGTATTGTAGATTGAACCGGTCTCTCTGCACTGAGGGATTTAAAGTATATAAATAGTCGTTAAGACTTATTTCAAATAAACTAGGAAAAAACTCAAAGGGAAACAGCTCAAAATGGTCAGTTTGTTGCTGTGCGTATAGCAATTGGGCTTACCTCACACACAATGGTTCTGCATTTTGTGAGTCAATGCTTTAAATAATGCACTCAATAGGATTTCCCTGGACACACTGCAGTTCAATTCAGCTTCCCTGCCGACCCACATGAGGAGTTTAGCTCCAGCGGCTCTGCTGTGTTGAAGCAAGGCAAACACCTTCTACCTTTTAGGTTGGCATGCTAACCACACCATGTCATGGGAAACTGTGGTTGGCTAAACAGCCTTCTCATAAGCGGTGCAGCAGGAGCTGAAGCAGATCCCACTACATGCTGCGGCTTTCTGGCAGCGTCTCCTGAAAAGATGCTCAGACGGTGTGGCAGGTTCAGTGGACCAGTTTGACCACAAATTTACCTTTTGAGATGGAAAGTTACTCTAATTCACACTGAAATTGAAGATAACCTGGTGCCAAGCCTTTGTGCAAGATAAAAGGGAGAAGACTGGTACCAGGTTCTGGTTTCCTTTGAAGAAATGTGTGAATATATGTAATAGAGATCGTATTTATTAATAATTTGAAGAGACAACTGTCACTCGCTGCTACATGTCAGAATCTAGCTATTGGTTAATTCATCAGAATGTCTGCAGGCTAAATCATTGGAATTAATACATACAGTTCATAGCATCCCAATGAAGTTGGCCGCACTGTTGGTATCCACATGCAGCAGGGTGTTAATTAACCATGTACCATACTAGTTTACAAGGTACAAAGGGAATACGTTTTCCTGTTCACAATACTGCGTTTCAGAGTCAGATAAATTCTGATCGGCACGTCTCCAACACCTCCCTCCTGGTCACCGTGGTTTATAATTCAACATTTAATACATGCAGAGACACAAATCAGCACTTCCCTCTAGTTTCAATCCCAAGTGCAAACAATCAACATATTTATTTCTATCATGTCTAATAGCAAGGATTATGAAAAACTATGTCGCTCTATGAGATGCCAATTTGAAATTCCACATACATACGATGTCTTTGAAAACCACCGAACAACAAAAGATTACAATTCTGTAATCCACCTCTCCTTGCAGCATGAACCTCACCGTGCACATCAAGCAGCTGTCTGACACAATGGTGTCTGGAACTCTTTTATTCCTTCTTAGCAGTAACGGATACGCTGATGGAGTGGTGTAAGTTGGTCTTCTTTTCATGCTTCATTTCGAATAAATCATGTGTTTTTTGCGAGATTGGAGCACCAAGCCCTCCCAAAAAACACGAACATTATTAAGTACATTAATCCTGATTCAGACAGGTCTCTGTTGCGTGAACGCGGCTGATTAGACATCACTCTCTGTCAAATTTCTCTCTCTTTTGACAGACAGAATCACCTCTGGACTGAAGAATTCGCCGCCCTCTGTTATTGACATAGAGGTGAACACTGACTTACTTCAGTTTAAACCATCCCATTATTTTAAAATCATCATTGATAGGTAGACAACAATTTATTACAGGGTGTTTGTGTTGATGAAGCCGGGGCAAACCCTTCAAAACCCTCTCAAGCCCAAAACCCATAAGCTCACATCCCTACCTGAAATAGTTGTGGTTATTGTTTTGTATAATATAGCAAAACAATGCGGCGTGGATTCATTTGTTACAGTACTAAGTTCTCAGGAGGCACTCTTCTGTTTTTCCATCAGCATCGTATTTAGTATTCAACTTCTGACACCACAAAAGGACGTAGTCTTTTTCACCCACATCTTTGTCAGCACAATGTAAAGTTCATAAGACCTCAACGCTCCCTGTGTTTTTTTTTTACAGATGCTAAAAAATTAGCTCAACAAGTCCACTACGGAATTATAGTGAATTAGCTTATTAGAGTAAATGATGTTAATATATTTTTTTATTGGCCTGCTGTTACATTGTGGCCATCATGGAGAAACATTGAAGAGAAATGATCGGCAGTAGACGTCAGAATTTCATTAGAGCTGTAACTGGATCCATTTTATGGCATGACTCATGGATTTAACCAATTTGGCCGTGTAACCATCGGTCATAATTGGCAGTTGTGTCTGCAATTGCACTGGGCGGAGTGATTTCCTCTATGACTGATTACTCTGGCGGGAAGAAACTTTCATGTGGGAATAGAGATTTCTACTCCAATTCAGAAGCGCACGGATGTTCAGCCTCTTGTCTCCTTCCATTCATTCAAATTCACAGTGTGTTTCCCTAAATCTCCATAAAACTCCTTAGTCCTCTCAGTATAGTGTGGCTTCAATAGCGAATGCACACCAATGCATAGGTGGTGCCCATCAACAGTGGATTACTGTGATTGATGAAGAAATAAAACACTGATCATTTATTTCAAACTTCCTGAGAAGCATGGCCTCTGCCAGATCGTTTCCCGGCCCGGGCGCCTCGCTAAAACAACGTGAAATGGGCCGTGGGGATGGGCCTGCCCAATGTTAATGACCGGTTTCCTTTCTCTCCAACTGCATCCTCATTCTAGCTATGCTCAGCAACAAATAAGCCATTGGAGAGGCTCAAATATTTAAATATATATTTTGCAAATTTGTGTAGTGGTTAAATTGACAGTAAAGTTCTGTCAGCAATGTTAGCTGAAGCTGACTGAGAACAGGGTCATTTCTCTCAGATGTGTGTCATCAGTTCATCATTGATGAGGAATATAAATGTTAGGTTTGAACATCTTCTGAACACACTCCGCATATTAATGTGACTATGACACATAGTGGAAGAAATGCTGTAATACTACACTCAATTGTGTGCATGTTCATTGATCTCACGGTAAAAAAGACTGTAATAAACAGAAGGAAAGGTTATGTTTCTTTTTATAATAAGTCTAAAAACGTAGAATATTTTACGTTGCACAGAGCATCCTGTTTTATGGATCATATTTATCAGTGTCTTCAAACAAATGGTGGGGTTTTCTAGAGAATCAGGCCAACTCTGAGAGTCAAAAAGGGTGTTTTAGTCCCGTTGATGAATCAGCACCAAAGGAAGAAAGATTCTGTAAACACTGTAGGAGCGTACCATTAGCAAACATCATACAGTTTCAAACAGTTAATCAGGACTCGGTTTTATACCTCAGTAAAGAATCACACAGTCAAATACAGCCAGCCCATCGTAAACTAAAGCACATAAAACCAGACTACGTTGTTGTAACCAGTACTTCGAGCTGTATTTACAACAGATTGCTGACGACATGAAGACTACTGAGAAAACTCCTTCTAGAGTCGGCTACAGGGGTCTTTCTAATAAACCCACTGGCTTTCATTGTGTGTTGCAGGAAACTGTAGAGGGTTAGACACTATGTATCTGCACAAGTAGCTAATTCAGTTGTGATCTGACATGCCGATGCTGGACATCGATTGCACGGGTACATGAGCACAAATCACCTGAAAACAGAACGAGACTCAGACGTGGAGCCAATAAATCTGACTTGAAAATGCTTGAGTAAATATAAAGGAGTGATGATGACAGGGAGCTTTACAGTCACTCATAAAACTCGATGTTCATCGGTGTTCACAATCATAATTACAATGCTTTTTGCTCCTTATTTCTGTGCCTGAAGCCATTCAATTTCTTTTCATCAAATTTGCTGATCTTAAACCAATCCAACCCCTTGAACTGCACCTTTGTCCCCTTCTGTTATTCTTAGATTGAGTGCAGAAGTTGGTCCCAGTCACTGATTATGTAATTGGCTCCTGCCATAGCAAAACTAAACTCTAATTATATGCGCATATTTTACCCTTTGTGATTTCACATAAATCTCACCTTTTGTGTCCAAGGTTCAAAGATACTAAGAATAAGCTAATACTACAATAATTACCTAATGTAAGTAGTTTATTCGTAGTGGAGGCTTTGCTGCTGTTCCTAACATTTACTAAAAGTTGTAAATGTGCGGTTAAGTTTGTGCATCATTTTAGACTGTCCACGTACAACCAAAAGCAAATACAAAAAAGCACACTGTACATCTGTACTGGTGCACAATCTTATCCCAGCATGTACTCAGGGGGGGGGGAAAGCCTGTAAACACTCAGGATTCTTCGTTCGGCCATTTAAGTATCGTTTAAGTATCAAATCCACTTAAGGTGCGTGTCTTTAGAAGCGAAAATGTTAAATTCAAATAACAATTCAAATAAATTCAGATAACTGACACACCTTTCACTGTAGGGCAATAACTGTCCTAACTACTGAACCGCCATAGTGCTAAATTGTATTAAGCAAATAAAGAAACAGAAATTCAGTTAGCTCCGCTCAGTTCCCTTCAAGCGTAAAAATCCCACAAAATAATTCAACCGAAGTAAATACACTGCCATTTCACAAACAGGCAATCAATATAAACATTGAATAATGTGAAGGGTTAAAAAACCTGCTCTGGCTGATTAGAACACTACAAGACAATTGAGTTGGTGAAAGAGGAGGAACGTAAGGCTTACACTGTGTTGCATTGTCCTCCACACAACCCTCTGGGAGCAGCAGAGAAATGAAGAAGAAGGAGATTTAATTGGACATCAGAGAAATCGGAAGAGAGAGAAAGAGAATAGCAGGGAAATAATGTCTATTAGTGAAGCAGAAAGTTAAATGACAAATGGTGCTGCTGAAATCTTCCATCCAGCAGCCTCATCTCACTATGAGATTCAGCACCTTGAATTTTTTTAACCACAATTAATTTCCTAATGTGAAACAGTTTAAAAATCGGAGGCCATCAAATCTGCAAAGATCGAGACCACTATAAAAAACAGCAGCATTACAGGCTGAATTATTCAGATAATAATAGCTTCTTCAATTAACTACTTCATTGAAATATATATTATAATGTAATGCGACAGATATACTTCAGGATTTTACCTGCTTCACAAAACTTCAAATACAGAGTAAGATTAGTGAGGATTGATTAGGTGAGTGAAAAGTCTAAAGCAAATAAACTCACTTTTCTTAGAATACGTTTAATTAATCTTTTCCAAGAAGTTGGAATTTTTTAAGATAACCGGACACATTTTTCCTCTAGGTGTAAGAAGCTTTGTTGAATATAAATAATAAATAATTTTAAAGGATCTGGCCACGTTTCACAAAACTATTGTAGCACACATGTGTTTATATATAATGATTGCAGCTAGAATTCATTGACTACTTACAAAGGCCGACACAGTACATTCTGCAGCTTTAAATCCGCCTCTCTACTTCTGCAAATCTTCCATTTAATCCTGTCAAACAAATTGTACTGCAGAAGATTATCAACTGCGCATTTTATTTAAGAGAACAATAATGGATTTTATAAATGGATTTGCCACTTGGAGGATTGGAGGATTACATGAAGAAGCATTTGTTAAATGGCCTGGTCAAAGGACATATTTGTGACACAATCAACGTGGTATAATTGTAACCAACCCGTGGCCTGTGATGCCACTAAGACGTTCTACACACTTATGTCTTCTTAACACCAATGATATGCAACATCAGTTGCTTGTTAAGAAAAAGCATCAAGTGTTTTCAAGTAACCATGGTAGGTTATTATTAGAATGACAGTGCGTCAAAGAAGTGTTGTACACAGATCTTGTACTGTTTGTTACTCGTTATCTCTGCTTGTACCGGAGACTTTCAGCGACACAACTACAAGCGAGACACCTGGTTTATCTTTAGATTCTTAGATTTATATCACAATTTTAATGATCCTTTACTCCTGGATCCTGCGGCTGCTCTTCTAGCTGTTCCCAACATCCGGGTTTGTTTGCTGGACGTCAATTTTGTTGACCGATCTGCACAGATTTATCTATTTTAACGCCTTTATTTTTATAACTGGCCTTTGGACTTGAGCCCTGGTGAGTAAGCCTTAAGCTCCGCCAAGTATATTAAAAAAAATCCTCAACAAATTCTTTTAAAATCAGTTTTTGCTGCCTAAAGGAAATTCCTTACAGAGTAAGGAAGAGTGTCCAGCATCATCATCAAGTGTAATTGGAGATTTATTTAAGGACGGTATTGGTTTTGTCATGCAAATGACTGGACCTTAGATAACTTTCTACTCACCAGTTATCTCGATCTAAGAATCATTATCCACCTATTTATCCCATTAACTTAGATAATTTGCAATTCTTCTTCCTTCAAACATTAAACACTACAAGTGCAAACGCATTTTAAGGTTGAATCAGGCTATTTCATTTTTTTTCATGGTAAATTGAACTATTCCTTCATTTCTTTAGAGGATTTCCAATTGCAGTTTACAGTGCTACTCTCTGTACATACCAATCTATCCAGGCTTGTTCCTGCTGCTGTTGTTGGCCTCTCTTCAGGGGTGTACGGTCTGAAGCGGGCACTGAACACATCTGAGATGCCGCGTGCAGACCGGCCTATTCCCGATGCCTTCGGCTGGCCACACCCTTGGAAAACCTAGAATGAACAGAGGGTGATGCAATTACCACGGAGAGGGGCAGGTGAAAACATAGTATATATGATAATAGTATTTGTTGTTGTGGCCCATAACATCTTCTCACGTTCAACAAACACATGTCATTCTAAGCTGCAGCCGAGAGCATTTGGGGTCGGGAAATATAGATTTGATTTTTGTTTTTTGATTGCTGAGTGAGACTCTGAAAATATGTGGTACTCAGACAGTTATTTTCAGACGTCAATCAACACTGACAAAAATCCGGATTTGATGAAAAAAGTTATTCAAGATTGCCAAAACGACACATGAGACAAAAATGAAAAAATGATGATTAGCTCAACCTTACACATAGCAATGTGTTTTTCATAGTGAAAATATATTGTTTTCAGAAGGCTCTGTCTCTACAGGCTCTCCGAGCCGTAACAGCAGAGCGCCAAAGCCCACAGCTCATTAGCATTCCTCTGTGGCCTGTCTGCCGGCCCCTGGCTCAGTGTGTGATAGAGCACTCTAATGTGCTGCAAGGCTGTCAGGACAAGAGGCTGTCTTTTGTATACGATTCATCAATTCTTCACCATGATTACAATTCTGCTATCCTTTACAGAACATCACATAAGCAAAGTGATGTTCAACAGGTCTGAGCCGCAGGAATGAAGGTACGCTTGTTCCAAATGGGACTGGGGGAAAAGGTTGTAAGCTCGCGATGCAATCTGCCGACCCGTCACAACCTTGCAGTGATGGAGGGTCAAGTGAAAAGACAATGTGGAAAAGTCTTAAATTGAAGCCTTCTTGATATGGAAAATAATGTGACATCTAATTCGCACTGACCTTTGTATTTCTGCCATACAGATAGGCCAGACACCAAAGGGTCTGAATGAATGATTTTTTTGAACTGAAATATCAGCCTTTTGAGAAGAAATACAATGACAAACTCTTCTGTGTGCGATAACATCCTTAATGGGCTGCTCGGAAATGAGTTGCTTTTCTTGCATTTTAATCCTATTTTAAAAGACTGCTAAATGACTAAAAGGCCATAGTCCCTGTCTCATCTCATCCCAGGTGTGGATAGATAAGGACTCCAAAACACAGTCTTTGCCACATTTTTTGGATATTGTGGATATCGTAAAGAAACATTTTGACATTTACGTGACTAGATTTTCCTTCAATATATTAAAAATTAAAAATGTTTGTCGTGTGTGGTATAACTAGGTTTTACTTAAACCTTTGCTTTTTGATTAGTAGTACATAGGAGACAGGGTTGTGCTTTGAAGGATTGTGTTCTAAGAGCTATACCCAAAGCTTCCAACCATGCCTTGTTTACATATCAACATACATATCAACAACAGGATTTTCATCAACATCTTAATATATACTGCACCAATCAAAAGTTTGGACACACTTTCCCATTGAATTAAATGTGACATTGTCTTCAAACTTTTGACTTGTAGTGTATCAGTTGGATAAATAACTCAAATAACTCACTTAATAAGCTCATTTGTACATTTTGTTAAGCCCCATTGTAATTGTCCTGTCTACTGGTTTGTGTGCTTGTCCATGAATGCAATTAGAGGAATTAATCACATTTAAAGATTTTAACCTTTTCTACGCGAAGGTATCCTACTGTTCCAAACATAACGCATCATAGGGCAGCAAACAAATATAATTGAGAAGACAGCACCTTGGCTGACACTTGCATGCTGTTGTCCTTCATGGTCGTGATGGCCTCAGAAATCTTGATGTCAACTGGCTCTACAACTGCTTCAATGTTGAAGGGTCCCTCCAGCCTCTCTGCCACCAGTAACATAGCATCTGTCAAAACACACGGAGGACACATGTCAGCTCACAGGTATTAAACGCTCACATACAGACAGACATTTCACTACTCCTACAACTGTTTACGTGCGTCGATATGATCATTACCAGTACTCGGAGCAAAACCCCCCAGAGTGCTTTGCTCTATCATGTGCCTGCGACATGAATCCAAGGAAGAACAAAGAATTGTGCCTCCTCCAACTGTGTCGACTGCCAATGTTCAACAAAATGAACCTGCCAGTACCTTCATCTAAACACAAAAAAACACATTGAGGAACAAAAAGATTTGTGGAGACACTCTGGTGTTTGCAAGACGATGCGCGACATCAGGGACAAATTAAATTTGAATGTGATAAGCTTATAAATAGCTTCCACCTTAAAACAAATAATTTACTTGCATACATGCTCATCCCTCCAGCTCTGATGTATTCACATTTTTGCATTAGTTTTTCTCAATGGTGAAATTATATGATGAATGCATGAAATCTTCATTTTTTTAATGACATCAAGTTAGTTCCCACAAGACATTCATAAGCGAGCACAAGCAAGCAACACATCTGACGGCAAGAGATGTGATGAAATCAAGTTCATGCTGTGTTGGGTTTGTTGTTTCCTTGTTTAGTCGTCGAAATCTCACATCTTAGCGAATCATGTATTTTGAAAACATAAAAACATATTTTCTTTTCTTGGCAATCAGGTAGCAACAGCCAAAACCAAACAAGAACAATCAAAGGGGCCATCACCTTGTTTCTGTGGATGAGTCTGGGCAATGATTGGTACAAAAAAACAAATTAACCACCAACTTGCAAGTTTTAATTTCCATTAAAACAAGTTTCTATTAACATCTTCAAACAGAGGAATCGTTCAATCAATCATCTCACCAGTGAATATAATTAGTCTGATAGTTTCATTAAACTCTATCTTGTCTCTCAAAAAAGTAATTAAAAGTCCATCAAATCCTCTTTGAGGGGTTAGCGCTGGTTAAGTGGTAGTGCCAGAGAATAGGCATATCAGTAGGACGTCCATCTCTGTGCACTGACATCTGAGGAGATGCTTATTTACGGGATCTGTTCTGTGCAAAAGGGTGGCAGAGTCTTCAGCACCTAGTCAAAATTGTCGCTTACTTAAAAGTGATCACTAGAATGTCGATGCAATTCCCAGCCGTTGTTATTTAATGATTATGCTATTTGAAAGCGCAGCCTTAGTGGTCGACGGCTGATGACTTCTAACAGAAAAAAAAGCTAAACTTTCCCCGTCTCTGATGGTTCAAACCGTGGCTCAAATCATTGGCAAAGTGATTGCATCTCATATAAACGTCCTGAACTGCATCTGTTGAGAATATACCAATTATTTAGTGGTTACGATTGATCTTCTGACTAAGCACAAATGCAGAGGAAAAACAGCTTTTAGATTTGTTTTTCCTTATTGGATAAATTATTTTTTCAAACTTGCTAAGATCTTCTTTTTAAATCCATAACAGATTTATTACATTCACAAGGAGAGATTCTATCAGAATCTTTCAAATAAATGCTAAACAAAATGCTCATTAAATAACAACGGCTGGGAATTGTGCGATCACCTCAAAGTGAATAACCCAGGTTGATCTTAATGAAGGCATAAATACAACAACAGAAGTCTATGGGACAGAAATGGTTTACATCGGTCCATAACTAAAATGACTCAATTATGGTTTCGAGAATTGCTGTGGTCACACCACTGAACCAATGCTGAGTGATTGTTGAGTATAGACGGAACATAAAGACCCATTTTAAGCATCAACGCTGCAAACTATATTCTGATGTGACTGTGTAACTTTCATTTCAAGTCTGTTGACCATTGCGTATTGTAGCCCCATGTGTAATATGCAGTAAGAAAATCAGCCTTGTATGATAGACAAATAAGAGATTGGAGTAAGTCAGGTATTGCTTTCACGATTACAGAGCAACAGACCAGCATCGAAGAAAGCCGACACCTTTCTAGAATGTCCTGAACATCCCTTGCAGAATGCGTTTGAGCTCCTGCCCTCAGGCAAGCACTTTTAGTGCCTGTCATGAGACCTAAGGAACATAAAGTCTGCCTCCTCTCAGTGGCTATTGACAGGGCCGGATATTAAGCTCACCCGCTTGACTGAGCGAAGTGATTTAGAGGACAGGTTGAGCACAGAGGAGAGAGCACCAGCCCTTTAAAGGGAGGTAAATTAAAAGCATAAAGATTAATGCTTAACCTAGCATTGCTAATTAACATTGAATTAGAGTGTAATAATATCCAGGGGCCCTGTTTCACCCGAGAAGAACCATTGATTGCAACCCCACGGCACTATAAAAGGTGTGTACACTATTTCTGAACCCATGATGAACACATGATTTGGTAAACCACTTTTGACTTGTGTTTGTTTGTTTGAAAACACTTGGAGAGCTGACACCAAAATGAGTTTGAATCTGGTGGATGATCAGCTGATTGGATTTTGGTAGCGAATCTGCATCGTATCAGATCAAACGCCGCAGACACAATCAATGTTGTTTGAAAACCTGATTGTTTAAATTGATTACATAACATGCTATTTATCAGCGGTTCAAGCCCAGAAGGCCGATGATGATGATAAACAACCGAAAGATGATATACATCGTGAGAAATTTGAGCGCAAAACCAAATTACCTTCTATACCTGTTCAAATAGTGTGGCCTCTTTTGATTTTGATGGCAGCATTATTGAAAATATGTGTGACATGTCTGAGCATTGGGATTGAAAATTACAGTAACCTGCCATATTAGGATGCTTAAATTAAGGGATGAATGGTCATTCCTAATTGCTACAACTGCACAATCAATTTAATTTTGAACTTTGCTAAGACAAAGAAAAGGAGCGCTCCACCTAGGAGGTCACATGTGTTCCTAAGTTAAGGTGACATCTTTATCAGAATCCGTCCACTTACAAATCACGCATTCCTGACCCCAGCCCCAAATGACCCTGACAATCTAACTTTTTGATGATACATATTTTAAATAAGTTTAAAACGTTTGCAATCCGTGCCTCTGCAGCCTTTTAGAGCGTATATTGAATAGAGCTACAGACAGACCCCACTCCTGTGTCTGTTAGTAGCTTGTACCTTTGAAGAGCACTCCTGTTTGTTTACTCTGGAGTCCCAAATTGGGTACGATGCATGGTTAGATTTCCATCAGGAGCTGGCTGGAGGTCACTGCGTGAGGCCAACTCCAGTCCTCTGAAGCCTTCAGCTGCCTGTGTTTAGCCGAGCACCGCTCTAACGCTACCGCGGATAAAGCCTTGGTGGAATATAGCGAGAGTAGGGGAGTAATCGGCAGCTAAACTGTTACTCATTCAATGAAAGGCTAAAAGACCTAAATGGTATCCTCAGCTGAGTTCTGAGACACTATTTGTCATATAGCTAAAATCACTTTTGATGGTTTGTGAGAATTAGCGAGCCATGTGTATTGCTAAAGGAATTGTTGCTTCTACGTGCTAAAATAGCTTCTTAAATCATGTCATACTGGCACACTTTAAAAAAATCAATATCCTAATGAATAATATGTTCCAACAATAAAGCATTAGCAGGTCAAAAATGAAAGAAATAATGGGCAACAAGATAAATGATCATGTTTGTACTTCTGATAACTTTGTTTGTATTCACTTTCACAGAGAATAATTATGAGATTGAAAGTGACGGTTAAGTATTTTTAGAAAAGATTGAGATTTTGTTTTTGTTTATGTCATAGTATGCATACTAAGTGGTGTCAGCCGTCTCATAACCTGTTTTCTTCATAAAGACTTTGATTAATTACTTTCGCTTTTCCCTTTTGTCATATATGATACTCGACTGATGTACATCTTATGGCATCATCAATGTAATGATTAAATCTTTACATTCATACATACAGTCTTTTGCATTCGATATTGACTTTGACAAATTTGATTTGCCCACCATCTTTGTCCATCCACCAATGGATGTGATAGACCCACAGTGTCACTGTGGGTTGTATGGCTTGGCATGGTTGTTTACTGCTGGCTGCATGGTGAGTTTCTTTTTGGCTCCAGGCTGCATGCTCAGTTATTTTCTAATGGAAAAAGTCTCCTTCTTTTCTCTCACCCAGAGGGATTTGGAGAGACTCTAGTACACTACCCGCAGACTCTCTAAGTGGATATAGAAGTCATTCGTGGGTGAATCAATGACGAACAACAACTTTTATGTGAAGATGTAGGGGAATGAATGAAGGTTACCTGATTGTCAAGGGCATTTTTTTTAATTCGATGATGTTTGGGATGTTTTATTTTCTTCTGCCATCTGATTGATCAAATTGACTTCTTTTACTTTTGCTCACTGCTCAGTCAATACAATTTTTCATGCGGTGAGCGGTGCAGGTGTGTTCAATAATATTCCTGTTACAACTAGATCCATCCTGAGCAGTTACCTCAAAAATACGTTAGAATATTATGTGCTCTCTGATTTCCTGCCTATATATATTGACAAAGTCTATGCTCTCTTTCACTTCATTCATAATTGTACTAATGTATTCTGATCGAGGCCCATTTCTGAGATATCATTTTTTTTTTATATAAAGCTTTTGAAGGATGGAGGAGAAAACATTTCAGTAGGAGTTAATACGGATTTCTCTTCTGTTTCAATGGCTACACTGGCATACGACTTCTGTGCTGAAAATCTCTTGGACCATTCACACCACATATGCCAGACTTTCCCATGTGAAATGAAACACATGAGAATACTTTTTTCAGTGCGTTCTGCTTGACTGCTCTGGAGTCCGTGGGAGGACCAGAGTGTCTGCTGCACAGCCAGAGCATGGAAAACAACCTTTGTTCAAATTCATGCTAAGTGACCTTGTCTTTCAGATTTAATAGCATATCACTATCCAAAATATGTAAACGGGTTGCTCCACTGTCATCCTCTTCAATTACAAAGGGCCTACAAACTTGAGAAGGTGTAAAACATCAACTAATGTCGCTCAACGTGAATCAAAGCAGTGACTCTCTTTTTGTATTGCAGCAATAAAAAATGTAAAATACGGAAACAAGTCTGCAACTCCACCTTTTATTTGGCAAGTAGCCTACATCATTGCATCACTCAGCATGCGCACAGACGCAGTTTCTTCTTTTCATGCTTTGCTAGTTCGACAAGGTGGGAAGAAAACTAGACTTGTGTTTACCGGGGAAATATGTCATGTAAATATTGTAAAACAACATGGCGCTTTGATGTGTGGTCTGTTGCAGCCGTCTCCTTATGTCACAGCTATTTCTGCGACTAAGCAGCTCTAAAGATTTTGAGGAACTGAAAATGAAAATGCCATTTCAAAGTACAGTATGAACACGTAATGTGGAAAAGGTCCAGGGGATGATGGAAAAATATGAACTTTAGAAATATAAATTCAATAGTTCTTTACCTCTTTGTACATTTTTTTATCAAAGCTAATGTTCCAAATTTGTATTTTTGTGCAGGATTATAACTTTAGTAATAATTTAGTACTATTGAAGACCTTAATGTGCTTCTTAAGCAATTTATGGTTACCTAACTATATCAATTAGATTATAGACAACAAAATAAATATCCTTAATTCTACCACTCCCAGTCGGGTTGTGTGTAAAGCATCACGATTATAAACAAGGACAAAATAAAAAGATTATTTTGTAGCAGTCAGGGCCCTAAAACGTCCCTGCAGAGACCTACTGCTGTAGTAAAGGCATGGATTCATTTTTGTCCCAACAGACCACTGAGCTCTCTGACCCGCCTTTGAGGGGCTCATTCTCAGTGAATGAAAAAACATGCAATAAGAGATTATAATCATATTGTGTCTCTGCCAACATTTTCTACAGTACAAACATATACAATTTGTGTTATTTTAAGTACCACAGAAATGGCATTTCCATATCACATCACTCACAACAAACACAAAACTGACCCAAACTGAGAAAACTTGCTTGAACCCATAAACACATAACGTGAAGTTGATAAGACAAATTATTTGTGTAACACCACTCATACTCTCAAGGCTTTCTTAAAAATACAAACACTGCCAAAACCACTCTGCCAGAGCAAGTCTGGTATCACTTGCTTAAACCCGTCTTCCACTGTGCAGCTGCAAAAGACAAACTCACTTGCCAATATATCTGTTTGTCTTTTGGGAGTCTACACGGCACTTAAAGCTGTACTATAGATCACAAACAAATACTTCTTGAAAGTTTTTTTTTAATCTTTTCGAAGGACAGCACAGCCAGTGAAGCAATTATACAGAAAATATACTGATAATGCTGAGGATATGAAGATAACTTCCACTCGGCTAAGTGAGTCATGCCGCCCTCAGCTCTCTGACAGGCAGGACGCCACTAGTTACAGTAGGTGGTTCCATCCTGTCATGCGACCATCATACTTGATACTCAGCCTGAGAGCCTGGTAAATGATTTCACGACTAAAGGAATTTAAAAAATACTGAATTTGTTTGAATTAAAGAAAGTAAATGTTGATTTACAGAAAATGTTTAAGCCACACTGTGCAGTAGGTTAAGTTTTTAACTATTTCTACCATTCAACGTATAGCATTGGCAGATTGTACATTCTTATAATATCACAGATGTCACAGAAAGTCCTTTTTGGAGGACAAAAACATCCAATATTGCCTGGAGTTCTCATGAACGGGAGGTTTGTGGGAAGCTCTAGTTACATTGAGACACAATCCATGGAATTTGAAAAAAAAAAAGAGCAAATGAAATCAATGGGGATCGCTTTCACTGTGGTGTCAATGAACTCAACAGAGGACAACACACGCCTATATCTTAATTAGGAGAAATAATGCATGTACAGGCACGATGTATGCATTCAAACAATGACGCAAACTGGAAACAATAGCTGGCTGGAAAATTATTTGACTGAATTATTTGATTTAAATAGCAGCTTCTGTGGATTTCTCCACTCAATTCTATATTAAATGATTATAGGTTTAACCCTCTATGAGCTGTTGCTATAAGGTTCATCCTTGCATTCAAGTCAAAAAATATTGTTTCCATCTCTCTGTAGCCTGCAGAAGGCTCTCTTATGAGTTTTGCTACCAATTTAAAAAAAGTATTTGTTCAGCTGGAGCAGGTGCAAAAAGAGGCATACCGATGCTCATAGAATCTATATAAACAATAGGTCAATGCCCCATTTAATATTGGGTTCTGGGTAAAGCTGATATAGTCTATGCCCCAGGGAGAAAGCCACTGTCCACAAGCAGACAACAAGTTCACAAACAGTGAGCGACGCTAATAGGCACAGACCTTGTCATGGTTGACACAGCCTTGTGTGGAGGAGAAATATCTAACAGCAGTGATATTCTGTACACAATGTTCCTCATGTTGCCTCACTAATCAGAGATGATCTGATTAAAGGACTATTGTTGGAAATGTCGATGGCGAAACCGACGGGTTCTCTTTTAGTCACGGCAGTTGCCATGGTTGCACACCTGTAGCTGCAACTTGGAAGAGAACCATGACACGCTTGCATTCTGGTGCCAAGTGACTGACTCTTCTTGAACACAGGCCAAATTGCAAGAAAGGGGATGAACTGGATGAAATGTATTCAGAAGAAATCTGGACCAAACAATTGGGACGGGCACATTCCTTCCCATCCAGAGAGGGAGGCAGTGCTGTGGTACCGAGGTGCTATCAGCACTGCACCAGCACGATGGCCAGATGGGTGGGTGATAGCTCTTTAAGGTCACTCATTCTTTGTTACTCTAATAGGGAGCAATTGTCTTCTCATTTAAAGAAAGAAGAATTATTTATTTAGAAATTGGTATAATAAACCCTGACCTAGATTCTCATCTTCAACCGGGGTCGGGTCGCGTGGGGCAACGGTTCCAGCGCGGGACGCCAAACTTCCCTTACAGGGCCCACCTAGCCCTGGGTCTCACTCGAGGAATCGTCCCATGCTGGCCATGCTTGGAAAACCTCCGTAGGGCGGCGCCCAGGGGGCAACCTTACCAGATACCCAAACCACCTGAGCTGGCTTCTTTCAACGCTTTCCAGCTCAGCTGATACTTGAAAAAGTAAAGAGCTTTGTTCCACGACCAGGACAAAAACCACATTGTTCCTCCTCAATTCGTAGTTTGACTAGGTTGGGAACGATTACGGTTATAATGGCATTCTTGTTCATATTTATAAATAGTGTGTTTTCATTTCTGATTTAAACAATAAAAGATGCTTTCACAATCAATACTAAATGTGTGTGGTGAATGTAACGCCATGTTTGGTGCCATTAGCTGGTGTTGATGGAGTGTTACCTTCCCCCAATCAGGGGAAAAACCGGCATAAACAGCTTCTAATATTAGCCTAAACTCTCAGCATCAGTTTTCACACCGTGCGTTTATGCTACAGGGTCTGTTTTTTTGTTTTTGTTAATGCTTCGTAATCCCACAAAACATCATAACTAAACTAATGATATTCTAATGCTTGACATTCAGTTCATACCATTTGTAGTAAGTTGCGGCTTAAGTTAGAGGAGAAAAGGACTTTTTATTTTTGGAAAACCATAAAAACCCTTTGAACGCTTTACAGGGAGTATTGCTCTTTTTAAAGATTAACGGCACCATGCACAACTGTGGGTACAAATATATGATTGTAAGATCAATCTTGGTTTGAGCTTAAAAAAGACTCAATTAAAACTTGCTAATAGTTTTGGCCAATTAGCAGCTGAATAATTAAAAATGGCGTTCATCCAGTTACGGTGTGAATAACAGCACGTGTCCTCCCTCTCTGAGGGTATTTTAACAAGGCGCTGACAAGAAAAATGATAATGATGTGTCTGTCGCGATGCAGAGCTTTGCAACTCTGTCACGATGGCAGGTGACTGATGGTTTAGTGTCACCCTTTGTCCAAATGAGGAATTCTTTCCCTGATCATTCAAACGAACACAAAAACCCACACACACACACACACACATGCAAACACACACAACTCATAATGTCTAAATCAGTCAACACAGGTTGAAGCAAGTAAATCATATCCTTGCTCAGGTTCATCCTCATTGTTCACGCACAAGTCTGTTTTCCATTTGCAGTCGGAAAGCCTTCCAGTCCTCACAGCAACCTTTAAAAACAGCAACTTTTCTGTAACTATTCTTCTTTTCATACTGAAATTTAGGCTAAATAAAAGTATTCACCAAGGATTTCATTTTGTTGAATGTTTTATAGATAAATACTGTGGCACATTTATCCTCCTTTTTAGAGAAGTCCTTGTAAAACCTACAGTGTGATACTGAAATCTTCCAGTTAAGGTTGTTGGTATTAATACATCTTTTTTCCTTGGTTTGTTTAGTATTATACTTTATTTCATGAATTTCTGTTGTTCTTTGAAATAAAATGCTCGGATAAATCACATTTCAGTGGCCAAGAATTTTATCATTAAGAGAAAATCTTAATCCAATTTAGTAATATTTCACTTAATTTAACACTGCATATATAATGTAAATATAATATGAATGAATCAACATTTTCCTCCAGTCCTCCAAAGTAAGAATGAGGAAACTATCTACATTAGAGAAAATAATCAACTGGTTTTAGTTTAGGCAATTTTATATTCCCCTTCAGATTGTAATAAAAACACCCCAAAAAGTGGTTATAAATGTCCCAGATTCAGTCGGATTTATAAAGATTACAGACTTTTATTAGAACTCATCTTGTCCCTTGCTGTTGAAGATAATATTGAAATAAAAGCCTTGACTTCCCTTTTTATTGAGGTCTTACAAATCAATGGACTCAATGGTGACATTTAACTATGACCAAAGTCCACAGATAAATTTCATTGAGGGTTTAACGCCGTGCCCTCCAATTCAACCTTCACTAATAAGTGATGATTTGAAGGGATGACAATGACAGACTGTGTATGGGCCCAATCCATACATTTCTATAATTCATAGATTTGCTCCACTGGCGAGAACTGACCTGCGATACATTTACAAGTTGTCTCTGAAAGGTAAATCAATATTTCTTTTAGATTGCATAGTAAGCAAATCGAAGTTCTTCAGCAACAAAATGAAAACATAAGTCTTTCACATTTCTAATTATGATACACATTGTCCTCCTAAAACCTAAAAACATTGGACCAAAAAATTGCGAAAAAGTTAAAAATCCCCTTTCTTATTTAACTAGAGTCCTCATTCTGTTGCAACAACGGGATTTCCCATTACTGTCGAGCACAGCGTCCCTTTGCGGCAATAGATTTGCGTCCTTTCAAAAGAACAAGACACTAACTTTTTAACACATGTCATGAAGCTGAGAGACATCTCATTCAGCACACGGGGGCCTGTGTTGATCTGAGCCTTGGTGCCATCGGAGAGAACAAGCAGTGCGTCATCTGATGGGTTCTCAAATGACAGACCTGTCACAAAACAGCCAAAAGCTTAGAAGAGCGGTTCACTTGACACAAAGTCTTCAGGGATGTCTGAAAAAAAAAAATGTCACCCCGTATTAAAAAATAAAAATAAGAAAAAAACAGTTAGTGTGGGTGGGAGGATGGGGCCGGGGTACATAACAAATAAAGCATTGGCCTACAAAAGTAGCCCACTCTATGTGCCTCCTTGGTATCCATTCAACAGGAGGGCTTACAGCATCCAGCTACTTAAAGCCTTTGCAAAGTGCTATATTACTCACCAAGCTCAGCTGGAAACACTATAGAAAATATGTTTGCCTAGGATCTGCTCTCTTTTATCAATCCCAAACAGCAGGGACCAGGGCTCTAAGCGCTATGCAATGGTTCCAGCTACAGCAAACAACATTTCAGAAGCAACGGTTTCACAAATAAGATTTCAGTTTTGTCTCTGTAAATCCTTTAAGGCGGAATCTAACACACCCCGTCCCACTGAATTCCCACTGACACTATTCAGAGACACTGCCTTTGGAAAGTAACATGCGCACTCAGAAGTAAAAGTGCGCACACAGGCAGTAAGTGAGACGGGGCGGACGCACAGGCCGCGCTCGTAATTACAAAGTCAAGCGAGGGATGGGTTGAAGAGCACTCAATTTGAATGAGAATCTTTGACTCTTACCGATGAAGAGGTTCCATTCGGCATCGAGGTCCGCCTGGTTTGCTAAACAGCCCCTCATGACGTTGTGACAGTAGTTGTGGCAGGGCTTCAGCCCTGGCATGCTGCGACAGTATGGACAGTACAGCATCTTGGTCAACGCTCTGACACATGCTGGGATTACATTCACCTGTGAAGGAAAGAGAAGTTCCTCAGTTAGGTCGAGCTCACTGAACAGTAATGCTTGTTATAAGGCATGCGGTATTAGTCCTAAAAGGGAGAGAAAACGTATGACAAATATTGCACGCCATTTCTTTTTTTTGTTGTTTTTTTTACATTTTTTCATGTGTCCCAAACTTTGAGGTTTTCCAAAGAAACCAAGCATCAGTAGCATCAATATCAGGGATGCAATTTCCAATTGAAAGTTCTGCCTGTGCTGTTTTGACAAAGATTGCCACAGCACATCACGTCGTCCGAAGCCTGAAATGTGAAAACCCACCCGATAAAACCGTATGACAAGTCAATGTTTACAACTCTGTCCACCTCGGTTCCTTGTGAGGGCTGCGCCGTGTGTTGTCGGGTCATGTCATTGCACCGGCTTGAGTGAAAGCGACAGGAATCTCACATCTGCTTCCCTTCAGAGTTGGGGATGCAGAACAAAGAGTACATCTGATAATTGGCCTGTCAGCCTCTGTATTCATGCTTGACTTTAGATTTCTTTTTTTTGTTTCGAACACAATGCGCTGGAGTGTGTGTGTGTTTGTGTGTGTGTGTGTGTGGGGGGGGGGGGGGGGGGGAGGGGGGATTTGAAAGAGCCGTCAGTGGTAGTCATAAGATGGATACAACAGGACATCGAATTCGACTTAAGGGTTAATATGTCGCAAATAATCTACTCATCATTCAATTCGAAGTAATAATAATTATATAATATAATAATAATTCGAAGTAAATTAAAAACATGAATTAGGTCTAATTCTACAGAATTAATGTTCAATCATCAGAGTAAAATGTGAATTCATTTAGATTAAGTAATATATATATAAATAAATATATTTTGTAGTCAGTAAAATCAACAATTTTTAACAATCAGGTCGGTAAGACATTCATTTTTATACTCCAATTGAACCTCTCCATTAATTTATTGGTTGAAATGTCCAATGGAAATGGGAAGAAGCCAAATGGCCTTTTTTATCTGGTCGGTTACTTGGTTTTGGTAGAACTCATTTTTTGACTAAACAGAACATTAAAGGTGATTTTTAAAACACTTGAGTCAAGAAACCGGTAATGTCGTGACAGGATCTTGATCCATACTCGGTAGCTTGACAGTTTGATTCAAGATTCAAGAGCTTGGTCTGGCCTCATTTGCATAAAGTAGAGTTTGGGGGACATGTTTTGGTGGTACAGAGCTGAGAGGTTTGTGAGGTCAGTCGCAAAGGAGCTCACCAACGGGATTGTCATTTTCATGTAGCTCCCATAGTGGTGGTGGTGGTTCCTAGAGTTTGCTCCTTCCCTCTTGGATGTGTGCAGCCAGTGAGGTACGTTTTGTTTTCTGTTGTCTGTTCGATATGTTCTTATGATGTTCGCTAAAAGCCGGTCGACACGTGTCACGTGCTTTTTAGTTTGACGGTGGATGCCAACGTTTACAAGTGGATGGAATAAATCCGGCATTACGAATCATGGTCTCGTGTGTTTCCTGGAGGGAGTGATAATGCAGCTGGATCCATCAACTTTTTGCAGTGAAATGGCAAAGCGAAGTAGATGGACCAGCGCAAAAAGCATAATGGTGTAGACCACAGTTTACATAAATCTATTAAAAAAATAATATTTCCTTTCTTTTTGTGTTTAATCTTTTTTTAATACTTTTTTTAAATCTGACTTTTGTTAACAATAATGATATTGGAAGAAATAAAAAAGGAACAAAAAGAAAAACATGAGGCCTGGTGACATAACTACAGCTGAAGATGAGAGTGATATAAACCTTAAGTGCACCTTGGTAGCTCCATGGCGACTTTAGTTCAACACAGCAGAGTGCCTTTGATTTTAATGGTACAAAGGCCAGACCACCTGAGTGCGTATGTGAGATAAGAGAAGATGAGAAAGAGGCTTAGAGCGGTACATTATTAATGTTTTTCTATTGTTGCTCAGCCTTCATGGACCCTTCACACTAATTTAATTTTAAGAACAATATGAACTAGTTCTTTGTACATACCACTTCTAATTAACAGGCATCGAGCAGGGGGACCCCAAAATAAAACAAACCTAAACGGCAAAGAAACAGCAAGACAGATACAGAATAAACCGATAAACCGAGAACAAACAGGTAAGACACAAGCAGGCAAACTGGGCAGGTGGCAGATAAACCGAACCAAGCGCCTGCCAATCACTATGTTTGCTTTGGAGAGAGCCGTCTCTCCATCGCCAAAGAACTTGTCACTGTCAACATTCCTTACTGATGTATCGTGTTAAAATGTACATATGTTACATGTTACATTTTGCTATCAGATTAATAAAGTAGACAACTAATGGTCAGGTGTTGTCCTTTTATCCATTAATTGATTAACATTAATTGATTAACTGATTTACAGCCGACATGCACCTGACCTTAGGATTTCAGTGTGGTCATTCTGGGCCTTTAGTAAATCATTCTGTTTGAATAAATGAATATCTCACAAAGAGTTGAATTTGACTGGAATTCTCTACTGTAAAAGTCCAATGGTAGATAGCAAATCCAGTTCAAACCACGCTTATTGAACCAAAACTAGCTGACAAGATGATTTTATAATCCATTCCCTTTATACATTCACCGTTCAACTGCTATATTATAGGTAAAAGCAGCAATCCAGAAGAGCCCAATAAATATGTAGCTGGACTAAACCATATCACGGTATCATCATCCTATAACCATTGCAAGTGTGATTCTGAACAATTAAATAACATCATGCTTATTTCTCTCTCTTTATTCCGACTTGTACAGTAATGAATATCATCATAAGAACATAAAAAATAAAGTGAAGTTCTGTGATTAATCTGTTTCTGTCTATTTAATTAAACTTGCTGTAGTCTATGAACGGCCAATTTGAGAGACATGGAGAAACACATTTCTTAAAGAGAGACCCATTCTGACTGCAGTCTTTATATTCAGTAGGACCTTTTAATGGCAACCAAAGAAATATATTTCATTCTGCAAATACAAAAAAATGTTTTAATCTACTCTTGAGCTTCATGGGCCTTGAGAACATGTGCGGTAAAATGGTGCCTCTTTACGCAATTATGTTGCAGGCGTACTCTTACATCAGTTCCTGTGCCCGGCAGTCGCTGTATGCCCTCAATGAAGAGTAATCTGATCATCTCGTTAGCACTTATTTACAGTTGAGTGGATGGAACATTTTACAGAACGCCTCAGATCCAGAGATTAAAAATCTAAGTTACTAAGTTACTCATCCGATGTTGAGAGGAGCATGTGTTTGAGTGTGTGTCAGTGTGTTGAGGAAGTAATGATATCCTTTTTTTAAGTAAAAGCAACAATGCCAAGAAAATCTACAGAGTGAATTTATATAAATAGTGAATTCAAGAAAAATGCAGTTATTGCCGATTCCATTTTTTTGTCTGACCTGCAAATTATCTATTTTTTTACTTACAGTTATAAAATACAGTTGTTTAAAGATGTTTCACAGTAAGTTTTCACAAATTCTTTGTAATTTTTACAAGATTACATTTAAACGCATCATGTTTCCTTCCTAATGTACCTTTACAGAATACTACTTTTCAGTATAACGTGGAAGCAACATATTGGAGGTCAATGCAGCCTCAGATACCATTAGTTCCAGTTCTTTAGTGTCACCTAGGAGCCTCATTCTGATTACTCTGAGAATGTTTGATGGGAACTAATTGTAATATAATCCATGTAAAATTCAGCTGTCCACAAAATATGTAAGGTTGTTTCTCTACTGATTACAGACTTGCAGTTTTGCAATGTGTTTATATATATATTAGCCTGCTGGTTCAAAAGAGCAGCTTTAAGATGTGAGCATCAACTTCATAGAGGATTGGAAATGTGTGATTATAAATGGGATGAGCACAAGCAATGACAAATTGTGATTTCTTCCAATAAAAGGCCACAATAGAAACATTTTACTGTCACCTGAATTCCCAGCAATAACAGATATTCAAGATAGCTAAATAATTGTAATGAAGAACAAGGCTCACTATCATTATGAGAGTTAAACCCTGAAAAACATCCCCTTGTCTATCCGACAGGGTGTTGTCATGCACATATGGCGTGAACTCCCTTTAGGAGGAACAGATTGGGAAGAGCACAGAAGATGGAAATTGCTTTGTGCCACAATGTAATGAAGTTGTGAGAAATGACAATGACTTTGCAAGCTACCAAGGCCAATCAAGGGGAACACTATTGGGACAGCCAAAATTTTTTTCTCAATAGCTCCGTCATAATTATTGTGACAAGCTGTGCTGCTTTTCACTGATTGGACATGGATGTTAGACTGCATTGGTGCCCCTGTGTCCCCACTCAATTCCACAGCCATTAGTGTCAAAGGCAATATGAGTTATCAGTCACTGTGCAAGTAAGACCAGCATCATCTGCTTCCAACAGAAACATGGGCCGGGTCTTACCAAACATCTGTGTAAAAACTTCCCTTAGATCATTAGAATATTATTTGTGTGTGTGTGTGTATATATATATATATAATAGCAACATCATTACAATATGCTCACATAAGGTAACCTTCAGATACTGCACATAAGCTTATGCTTCTTATAGATACTGCCTAAATGTAGTTTCTGAGGTCACCTTAACACATGAAAATATAGTAAGTTCAACCTTGGGTTTATGGACATTAGTTGGACATTTGTATGAGACGTACTGTGCACAGGGACAAGAAGTGTCTGACATCACAACGTCAAATACAACATTTCAAACCACCTTTTGTTGATGATTACTCTCTTGCTGGACTTTACCAATGCCTGCTGACATAAATAAGTAGCTATGAGTACTTAACCCTCCAGCATGTGTACAGCAGGTTTTCAGTTGAATGTGTTGTGTAAAATCGAGTGCTAAACTTGGTCAACTTAAGATGCATATTAACCATTTGGCATTTACAGTGACAGATATGACATCGTACAAGTTACCGTTGGTTTGTAGCACTCTACTCTCACTGCTTACGTATCCTTTCTGTGCATCTCGGTGAACTTTAGTTCTGCCACACTCATCATGTTAAATGTAAGATGGAGCCTAAGACAATTCCAGAGAGGCTGCACTAAAATCACTCGCTGTCAAATCAATGAATGTCTGAGGCTGACAGAATAATCCACATGTGAGCAGCTGTGCCTCCACAAAACAACACAGCAGTAATTTGTGATGCACCCTGACATGCACCATGTTATGTGGCATGTCTGTTGCAGCAGTTAAGGCTGTTTCTTTAATTTACCAAGACAAGTTTAATGTTAAAAGCCAGCCTTTGCTGCTCCATGACCAGATACACCTTACAGTGAACCATTCAGCATCTCTGGTAGATACAAAATCTACACACACTGTGTTTTTTTACCCATCTGCTATGGAACCTCCTGGATTAAAGCACAGCACTCACCCAGTGTCCGTCAGACTGAAGGTCTGCATTCCAGCCTGAATGTCAGGGGTAAACAAGTCTCACGTGGCTGCCAAGAAACCTCTGAACAAATGTCACAACATCGGTTCTGACAACCCTTTCTAAGTGCTTGTTAAATAAAGATGTGGTGACATACACTTTAATTCAAGGTGCAAAAAGTAGTCATAAGATGTGATCTGGGTTGACAAAGTCAACTGATGTGACACATTTTCACTAGTCGTTAGATGAGACAGATATTTTTGTATGTATTCAATGTATTTTTGTTACCATTTTTCATCCTTCTGTAATTGGTCGACTGAAAGTGCCCTCCCACTCTGTATCAGGCTGACTGAAGAGCATGGGGAGGTGTAGTGGGTATATTTCTTTATTATCCTTTCATATCATGTCCTTGTATTTCAGACCACATCATGCCTCTGATTTTCCGACATTCTGCAGTTCACCACAGATCAAAATCTTTTAATTAAAAAGGACATCTTTGGTGCAGCACATTTCCCGATGACGTGCCAACCTTTTTGAGCCAGTTGCCATCTGCCATCACAGCACTGTGGCTGAGGCCTTATCCCCAGCAAGCTGTTTGAGCTGAGAGCCAGTGAGAGAGGAGACAGACAGACAGAGGGAGAGGGAGGGAGAGAGGGAGGGAGGAAGGGAGGAAGGCTTGGAGAGACGGACAAGTTTGTCCCATGTATCAGTAGAAGTGGGCCTCAGCTGAGAAACGTGCACGGACCAATTCTCTCACGGAACAGAAAACATAATCTGCCACGAGCAGAATTTGCAGTCGAATGGTTCGGTCCACTTTTTGGGTTTGCAACATAGTCATCAAAAACACAAATGCAGAGCTAGATCACATAGAGGACGCTATTAAATTCCCTCTTTTGGATGAAATAGGGCATTTTGTCCTTGTGTCCCTTGTACCAGTCGTGCAAATTTTCATAGAAAATAACTGCAAGTCCATTGAAATTGCTTTGCTTGCCAATTACTGTAATTTAATTATGCACCTTATACTATATCATTCCACTTTTTCTGATTCCTGATTCCTGGTTTTATTTCAAGATTTGTTTTTTGGGATTAAGATCTTTACAGACAAAATCTCCTTAGAAACCAAAGCAGAAACATCAGATGCACAAGCTGACTTGACACAGCGGGGAAAAAGCAAAAGGCTTGGCAACAAAAACGGGGACACGTAAAGAACAACCTTCCCCTGGAGAACATAGCTAGCAAACACCAAAAACACCATGGCAATCGCTGGTTTGACACATGCACACTGGCCGGGGTTAGGTGGTGTTGATTATAAACTCAATTGTGGTTTGGGGAAGAAAGGGTAGAAAAACTAAACAAAGACAGGAAGTAAAGTTGTTTGTGAGGGGTACGGTAAGAAAAGAAATCAGGAAGTGACACTAGCTTGTGTTTATATGGGCTGTCACAGTCTCTATCGTATAAAGTGTTGTTTCCCCATTGAAAATGTATATTTGAATCATGCACTGTCAGAAGAGAGATTCAAAGGACGTCCTTCACATTTTATTGGACTGCTATAAGTGAATGGGCTTAGAATGTAGCACGGGTCAGACATTAGATTTAGTGTTGAATTAGTGAACAATATCAGCAGGAATGTGATTAAAAAAGTGATTTTCTCTTTTCACCCCAAACTAATTTTTTTCTGAGACTGACACAAACAGTAACATTGTTTTCTGGGTTTGGATGAATGAGACTTTTTGCACTGGCAGCAAGGTGGCACACAGATTTGACCATTGAGCACAATAAGTAAAACATATCTAAGACATCCGAGAAAATCCAGAGGAAACACATGTGATATTCCTCACATTTGAGCATTCGGTCTGAGCAGTCATTTAAGGTAAATATTGTGTAGTGCTTAAAAACCGCTTTGGGGCTTAATGCCAAATGATCGGACAGTTCATGGTAGGAGATGAGTATATAATGAGATCAACATGACGGTGTAAGCCATCAGGAAAAACAAATCCCTCATTTCTCCTTCCTTCCATGAGCATACACCAAGAATTTGGCTGGCTTCCTCTGCATATTCACAGTGAGTGATAAGTGCTCTAAATGCATGAACTTTAAACCTTTCAAATGGTCCAAATCCCTGCAATTGCCTGAGCAGGTCTTAATATGGTCGGACTGTGTTTTAAATACCCCGAGGATGAAACTCTTAATCGTCATCATAAACTGTAATCCGAAGAGATTCTGCTCTTAATCCAGGATCTCGGTCTAAGGAAACTGCTCAGTGCAAGTCGAGTGCAATCCCATTTAATGGCGCAATATCTCTCCCGTTCTGACTCGCTGCATGCAGAGCTGCCGGTTACCAGTAATTATGTATGGCTCATCATCATCATCAGAGCACCATCTTGTATTAAAGTAACGTGCAAATTGAAGAGACAGATGGTTGGAAGCAGCCCTCTCGTATAACAGGCACATTTCGTCATTGTGAAACCTCTGATTTGACTGATTTGGTTGTTTGGGTTAACACCTTAATTGCCTCTAGTATGATCCACTCACCAGGCGCCATGTACAACATATAACACACCTGGGGCAGAAAATAAATGTATAATGATTCCAAGGCAAGTAGGCATTTTAACTCCAATAATTAGGAAGATATATCCATATGTTTACTTCCTCCACAGTGTCCCTGGTCCTTAGACCTGTTTGCCTCTGGAGATCCTACCAGGTGCTGATGCCCCAGACAACACATGTCCCAAAATGGCTGAGCCACTACTTTTGATATAAGGCTACATATAACATTTGTTTTTATTTTGAATTTTCAAATGCATATTTATAATTGCTGGACTTTTAATCAAAATGAAAATGTGTGCCTTGTAGTATTAGTCCTTTCAAATAATTATCTACAGTTACCACCATTGATGTTAATAATTGTACATGGTTTTCCACCATTCTCTCAGATGTGTTATTGAACAAAGCCTCATAGCTTGACTACCGTTTTCCCATAAAGAAATTGCTACAATAACACAAACAGATCAAATTACCAAACACTTATTTCTGAAGAATAAATGAAGCTATATTCCCACACAAAAGCATTAAAAAAACCTTTTGCTTAAGTCTAACTCAAAATGCCTTGTACATATAAAAAGGTACTTGTGTCTTGGCTTAAACCTAAAACGTGAGAAACTCGGATTATTTACCCTGAGAAAGTGTTGTAAGGAGATGCAAGTTGCTTTTTGTTCCTACAAGAAGTAAATAGGCATTTCTAGGTCAAGGTGAATTGTCATGTCAAATAACTTTTTCCTCTTCAATTCTACAGTATGGATGTTCACCAACCCGACAGCCTTTGGCAATCCCACAGTTTCCTGGCTCCACTTGATAATTAATGAGGAACCAAGGAATACTGGATTTCATCCAGAGTGTAGATGCATTTCGGGCCCAAAACAAATCTATAGAGGTGCTTATTTTAACTCTTTGTCTGAAACAGCTGCAATGCCACTGGGGAACCGTGCAAGGCTACCTGAGAGGCAAGCTAAATGACAATAATACACAATGAAACACGGACTCTTCAGAGGTGATGTATAGGAGCAGGGGGCGAGGCTGTAGCACTTTAATATTGTGTCATGGTCTTACATGAAAGTCCGTCATGGTCTAACAAAGAGGAAAAATCTTTGAATGAAAGCTGCTTTTTTGTAATGTGGCAAGTTGTCAAGACATTTTTATTCACCACCATCACTTGTATATTGTATAGTTTTTAATAATGGTTTTAATGGGATAAACAGCAGCCATGAGGGGTTTCTGTATTTGTCATTTCTATGAAATAGCAATTTTTGGTCTAAGGTGAGTCACATTGGTTGTTTGTTCACTGTGTCTGCAAAAGAGTTTAATCCAACATCTAATCTCAATTTGTATTACATTCTTTTAAAAGGTGGGTGTTTAATCAACGGGTGTTTTTTTTTTTGTTAGAGTGTAATGGAATTACAAGATTGACTATAGTTTCAAACTTAAGAATACAAGTTATACGTGGAAATTATAACATTACACACTGATTGTTGTGCTACAAAGATAATCAGAAGAATGGTTCATAAAATAATTAATAAATAATTTTTGGTTCTATAATGAGGGAGGGTCTCTCACCACTTGCCTTGGTGCTTGGGAGATGATGCATTTACAAAGCTGGCCACACTATCCCTGAAGCACACACACACACCTGTTCAATGTGTTTGATGGCGGCATTGCATTCTAAAACATGCCAAGCCAACAAGAAACAGGGAATGTAAAATATAACTATGTCCCCTTTTCCCTGTAAGTGGACAAAACCCATTGAGCTATAAAACCCCCGGACATGTAAGAGCTCCTAAAGTTCCTGCAGATACAAGAGGGATTTGTCAGAGGGTCGAGAAGCTACCATCAGTACAGAGTAGCAAGAAATTGGGAGGCACCATTAAGGTGGGTTAGTTCATTTTTTTGGCTGAGGTCAGTGAGACTCAAAAGCTTCAGACTAAAAATCTTAAAATATGACGGCTTTAGAAATTCACCCCCCTAACTTCCCCTTCCGTCGTTTAAAAGTGTCAAGGAGCTGTGCGCATTGTTTAAAATGGCTGCTGGACGTATTACAGTCAGAAATCAGTGGATTAGACTCATCATTTTTATCAAAACCACGAATGTAAGGGGCATTTATGATTGACACGATTTGAGTGCTTGGTGTTTTTTTTACTCTGAATTTGTGAGAGAAATGTTATGGATGTAAGCCTATTGAGCGTCGAATGCACTGACAATTTGCTGCCCTGTTTTCTATGTTTGTTACTAGTGTCAACGGATTGTTTAACTTTAATTTAAGATAATTTCCAGCTGGTACATTTTTGAAAATCTCAAAAGGCCAGAGAGCCCTCAGAATGACAATTTGAGTGTGGAACAGCCCAAAACCCTCACACAGTCAGCGTGATGAGCGCGGGGGTGAGATATATATATATATATATATATATATATATATATATATATATATATATATATACGAGAGCATTTGACTGTGTTTCTTGTTTGCTGAGTACATATCAAGCATCCAGGTAGCCCATCGTTGTTTGCAGTGGAACCAATAAACCGTTGACAGTCTACTGAGGTGAGGGGTGGTCTACGAATGATGATCGGCGGCCAGCTGCAGAGAAAGACGCTTGACAGCAGCTTTATTTGATGTGACGCAGGTTTACACATTTTTTTATTTTCAGTGACTCTGCATCATCTTAAACTCAAGATGAGAGTTGCTCCCTTTGTAAGATTGTCCAGTGTGCAAAAAATCAAATATTGACCGTTATGTATTTCCATGTTGTTTTTTTGTCAAAGCCTCAGGGAGCCGCAACAGAGGGGCAAAAAACGGCCGCTTGCGGCTCAGGATATTCATAATGTGTGTGTGTGTGTGTGTGTGTGTGTGTGTGTGTGTGTGTGAATATCTCTGGCTACAGTTTTTGATCTATTTCATACAGCACTGCAAAATCAAGAGCAAACAGCTTTGGTTATGTAATGTTCACAGTTAAGACTTAAATGAAGAACTGTTGCATAACTTTCTACGTTTAACATGGAATTAGAAAAAACATCCTTTAAGCTTTTAAAAACAGATTTGTAATCTCCAGTGTTTGATAATGCTCGGAAAAACATATTTATTCATCAGAATCAAATCAACCAATTTCTCAAGCCAAACCATTAGCAACGAAACACGAAAAACTTTCTTCAAATCACCTAATTATTTTTTTCTGACACACTTTCTCTACAAAGTAACAAAATGAGACTAGCGAGAGAAACACTGCAAACAGACCATCAGCAATCTCAGGGGCTGATGGGCTTTAATCTTTTCTCTTTTGCAAAGCTTTGCTCTCCGCGGGGGATTCTTCTGACATGTGGAGCACACTTCACACTGTGTAATCCACCAGTCATGTCTCAATGTCTCGTACTGACCCTCACACCCAGGGATCAAGAAGAAAAAAATGTTCATATGGAATCAAAATACTTTTTTTTTTTTTGTGGCCTTAAATGAATAATTCAGATGCAATAACATCTAAAGAAGTATGATTTGAAGTCCAGTAAAAAGGTTTCCAAGACATAAGAAGGTGTATATGGATAGATCATGGCCACATTGCGTCTATTCAAACCATTGAACTGTGCTTCTCCTGTGTTTGAGTAGATAAAAATAAAAAAACATTATACAGACAACAACACTGCACCTTCTTCTAAAAACAACCCAGTGTTAGAGAAGAGACATATAAAATCCTACAGGATATTGGCAAATATCTTAAAGCATAATGCTACATTGCTTAACAACACAGGGTCACTTATTGCCAAGCAACACCACAATGAGCATGAAAAGAAAGGTAAACTCACCTTGGCCACTCTGTTGGCAACCTCCCGACCCACCATCAGCCCCTGGACGAAGGTTCGGGCAGCGATGAAGGCCCTGGTAACCTGGGCCTTAAGTTTCCTGGGCACATCTCCAAAAGGCTTGAGCTGATCTGTGTATTTACTGACGCACTCCAAGTAGTCGTCTGTGAAGTGGTACTGGGAGTTGAGTAACTGGAACATGCGCTCCAGCAGCCTGGACCAGAAGTCATTGAGCATCTCCTCCAGGTTGACGTTGCCCCCTGTGTAGTAGCGCTTCAGCTCGGTGAACAGGTCCTGGAACACCTCTGCGTTCTGCATGTACAGCTTCCCGTAGGTCCTTGTGAACATACTGTTGAGAGACTTCTCAGAATTGTCCAGCAGCTCCAGGAAAAACTCTAGATGGATGGATGGTTTGGGTAGAGGTGGGAGAGATGGAAAGGACAAACAGCTGCATTACAACGCTGACGTAGTGTCGTTTACAAGAAAGACTGAAGAGTACTGTTTAATCTAGTTGCCGTTGTTGCACTTTAAACTCTAATCGTACGGCTCTGTTTCCGTTTACAGGACTAATTCATAGCAGCCAACAAGAGGTAGTTGATTATGTGAAGAAAGTCAGTCCAAATAATTAATAATTCAGGAGCAGAAATAATGGGCCACAAGGACTATGAATGATTGATGTGAAGGTTCTGATTGCATACTGTAACTAAATATTCATACGCTTCAGACACAGACACTAGTGTACATTATCAACCTGAGCAGCCATCATTATTCACTCACTCACTGAAATCATTCATTTGTCAAACAGGCAACTGACCTAAAATTGAATATAGTGTTAGAGTATATTGAAAACGGCGTAATCTACTTTGAATCATCGTGAGAATATTTTCAACATAAGAAACACATCCACATTATTTCTAAGGTGATATTTGTTGTGATTGAGTACACACACCTGTCATTCAATAAACTTCATAATATATTTTTTTCTACCATTCATTAAAGCTCAACAGAATTTGAAACGTCTGACTGGTTCAAGGGCAACTAAACTATAACGAAAAGAGAATACATTGACCGCCTTTGAAAACATTTTCCAACAGCTTCAAACTCCTGTTTTTCCAGGGAAACGGAGGACTGAAAGCTCCTCTGGTGGTTTGCTGGTGGGCTGTGTTGTGTTTAATCAAGGGAAAATGATTTGTCCACTGTTTCACATTTGTATTCACCGTAACAAGCAAAATACTAAATCGTGTAGAAGTACATTTACGATAAAGTGATATTATATTATTAATTTCCCTTTATTTAACCGTCCTTTTAAATGTTATTAATTTTGTTTGACAGAAACCAAAAGAAGAAGGCACACACTTGATGTAAATTATCCTGCTGCAATTCTCTAACAAAAACATCAGAGAAATGAAGAATAGATCGTTCAGACTACAATGGCTTTGTAGTAAACATTACTATCATTCTTTACAGTGTCAACCATTCAATGATATCAAACTATGAGGGTCATTTTAGCTTTGATGGAAAAATATTTCCACGAAGAACTGATTATGTTAAGTGGAATAAGACGAACACGCTTACAACAGCTGGATTTAAGGGTCAAACTCCTCTGCCCAATAATCCACAGTTTTGCAAAGTGTGCTAAACCATCAACGTGAATGCTTCAGAATCTGCCCTTAATACAGAAACTCTGCATCCCTTAGATTAACCTGCACCAGAATCCCCTTTACTCACCTTTTTAGCAACTTATTTAGCCGATCCTCATTTCTCTCAAGTGGCACCCTAAAGAAGTAGATCAGTCCCTAGTCACTCACTCTAGTTTCTTTGTAACTAAGTAATGTGCTGTTCCACCCACATTTATTTAATAATTAAAAGCCTGCAGGGATTTTTCATTCAATTTTTCTAATTGGACCCAAATCAAGTACACGTGTGCCCCTGTGTATCGGACATCATTTAGTGGCCCTTAGGAGAATTTACTGTGTATCACATCACAGTGACACCATTAATCATGGGATTTTACAGTAGTTATGTTTAAAACAATTCATACATATGGTTCATCCTTTTTTTATTTAATTCAAGAACTCTTTGCAAGAGTAGATAGTGAAGTATTTCATGTCTACAAAGTCCATGTAAGAGGATCAAGTCCGATGCAATTATTCCCATGAAAGACATCAAACCAAAATTCAGATGTGTCTTAGGGGTAAGCACATTGAACAGAAATAGTTATAATTAACACAAGAAAAAAAACAAATTAGTGCCTGTCGAAACTGAGGTCTTTGTTATTTTTTATACTGCATACAAAATAGATAAATACATTCTGTTTATACCCTTAAAGTAATTCTGAGCATAAAGAATTAATTTCTGAGAACTGTTTAAAGTGTTCCTTAGATATCTGGCCTAATTACTATGAATAAACAATCATCATGATTAATAAAGGTGACCTTTTTGTTGCTCTGATAAAAACACTTATTGCAACCAACAAAGAAACCGAGGTCACCCTTTAATTTTACTTTACACTACTTAGAAATGAATTTCTCACTGGCTGAAACAATAGGATCTCTTTTTCTTTGAGTGCTTAATTAAGACCAAGTTTCAATTAATGGTCCAACAGTCTTGAATGACCCGAGGGTAGTCATTGTGCAAAGCTCAGCCTGGATTTGATTACATCTTATATGTTTCAGCCTCGTCATGCAGAGCTTTTTGAAAGGAGTCATAGAGACACAGCTTTTTATGTTCAATGGCCAGATGATGTAAAACATATAATAAAATGAATACAATTCTGATTAATAGACATTTTTTGCCACATAATCCAGAATGTGGTTTGTGAGTACTTGAAATTGACCACGTGAACACATTAGCAAACTTTAGCTCTACTCAATCACACCATTTAAAGCGCATATCCACAATACCACTTCATTTAGAGGGTTTTCATCATCCATCCAATGTTATGTTTGATACAACTTTTCAACCGTGACGTTCTACAGCTTGTTCCATCAAGAGCACAATTGATATATCTCAATGTGATATACTGAAAGTTTACAGTGTAATCTGCTTCTCACAATTGGGCACTACACTAGTGGTCCACCACTTTGGTCCGTCTGGAAATATCTCAACAACCATTGGACGAACTGCTCTTACCATTAGTGCAGATATTACGAGTCCACAGTGGATGAATCACACTGCGTGTAGTAAATAGATGACTCTTCCTTAGAACCAGTTATAGGTGGTACTAATCTTTATTTTTTTAGTGACATTTTCAACATGTGTTAGATGGATGGCTGGAGAATTAGGCAAAAACATTTATGTTCCCCACTCACTGGAAAGAAAATGCGGTCGTTATAGGAAGGGGAGACGTGATATATTGTAAAATTGGAGATGATTTGGGCAATTTTCAGACAGTTGATCCCGTAAGGCCTTCATTGCTCTGTACTCAGTTGTTGGGAAATTGAAAGAGACAGCAATGGTTGAGTCAAGAAGAGAGAAAAAATGCAGTAATTCAAACCCTTTTTTCATCTCGCACAAGTGGCCGATCTCGTAGTGAAGTGAATGCCAAAGATTTAAAGAAAGTCAGTTACCCCAGTTAGACATCAGAAAGGAATTAATTTGCATTGATGTAATTCCATGCAGAAAAATACACTACAATCTCTCTTTACTTAAGTAGAAATTGTTGGAAAAATTGATACTGACAATATACCTTCAAGACTGAGCAGTAAATTGTGCAGGAGCAGCACCGAACCACATGTCTGACCTTGTCCGCCGCTGTAATCCAGGTCCTCTAACAGACAAGGGTAGTGTTGCATATTCCAGGTTGAAGACAGAGGTGTCACATATCATCCACTCCTATATTCACTGTGCTACTGTACATGAGCCAAACAGATATTTTGATGTTGGTCAATGGGAGAAATATTTTGATTGCTTAGGGCTTCCATATAAATATTATACAAAGCAGATATGTTTTATTATACAACTATAACTTTCTTCTGAGACCCCCAGTATATGTCAGCAGCAGGTGCACTGCATAGCAAAACAGTCCTCGGTAATTTCCATTTCATTGTTATTCACAATTTAAAGCCAGCGCTTCACTAAACAAAACAAACCAGGCAGTAATTGTATGTATCTGTTGTGATGCAGTTTTCTGCAATATTCGCTACCTGCACAAGATACAAAATATGTCAGTCTGTGGGCTTGTCTTCAGCCAATTATGAAAATATTGTTTTCCTTTCCGTGTACACTGACTACAAAAGTGGAAGAACAATCCTGACACAGGGTTCGGTCCTGAGGTTTCTCTTCAAATAAAAATCCTTAACAATTCTGTATTTAAAAAGTAGAGCTCCAATACATTCTTAATTTAAAACTGCCATAGACATTTTTTTTAAATACATTAATTTCATCTAAACACTTTTTTTTCTTTCTATTTTATGAACGATATAAAATATGTTGCCATTGTTGTGATACCGCGATTATCTTCCTCATTCGATTCGGTTCAGAATTACATAAATAATAGATATGCATGAAAGGATATAGCAATGATTACAGTAAGTTTTCTCTTAACTGGCCGACTGACTTCCTCTCAATCCAACAATGTTTCCTTAATATGAATCTGAACTAGTCATGACAAGTTGCAGGACAGTCAAATCTATGGTTGTATTTCTGAAATACATGTCTCCAGAGACATCATCTGATATTTCTTTGCTGTTTCTTTTTCATATATACTTCATGAATCTTCGACCCAACTGCATATTTAAATTGTCATAGAAACACATGCTGCACATCTCAGAAAGAGTTGGAATTTCCGTTTGCATTCCGTTCTGGTTTGATTAGTATCTCAACGTGTTAGTAGCACGCCTCTTCATGCACTAAAACATAAACTGTGAGACACTGTATAATAAACAAGGGAGTCTCAGTCAAGAAACACTTTTCATTCTGCACATGAGAATGCCTTGACTAAATACCATGGCCTGATTCACTAACTATTCTGAAACATCTGCTTTTAATCATATCCAGGTTGATGTTGATGAATCCCAATCCTTCATTAATGGAAAGCATGATACCAGGACCTTAATTATCAGGAATTAACATATCCTAATGACACTGGATGAGAAACATCACATTAGTCAGTGGCGAAGACCCTCATTTAAATCAGGAAGCACAGAGGCATTGTTGAAAGCAACAAAGAGCTTCAGCTTGATCCTTTAGGGGCCCAAGAGCCAACTATTGAGTGAATGCTGCCTCATACAAGCTGTGGGACAGGAGAGCTCAGAGAGGCTGGACTTTATTCTTTCAGAAAACCAAGCAAAACGGTTACCTTGATTTTCCAATAAAATGTAATGCAGCAATGCAGAGGAATGTATGTTTGCCCAAATTGATAATGGGTTTAGGTCTGTGCCGTAGTTTCAAGTGTGACAATGACATCACATTCGCAACTAAAACTCTTCCTCAGCCGATGGACTCGGGGGAAGAAATCAGATCTGACTTAAAGAAAGAGTCTCCCCACAAATATTTTGGAAAAAGCACGTCATTACAAAATGAATACAACTGAAATGGCATGTACAATACATGGCCATTTCTTTTTGAAAATATTTTAAGAAATTCAGAAAAAAATGCATAGATGGAATTAGAACACAACAACTCCCATGATCTATTAAGTTTTCACACATTTTACCCGTGCTTGGTGGGGTGTAAATTACAGTCAGCTGTCACGATGCATTTGACTACATCAATAGTCCGACAGGCGACTCGCATTCTTCACACATTTGAATGAGTTGGAACGAGTTGGCTGAGGAAAAAGCAGTGGGATAGGAGCACATTTAAAAGTGCCCGTCCCCAAGGCAGATACTTGATTAGACCTTTATAGAAATGAATATGAGCTTTTAGCTACCTATGCTACGACCAATGTTAAAATTAAAAAGTATGTGGATATTGTTACATACATTCCATTCACAGAAGATGTTATGTTTATTACCTGTAAACACTGTACCTTTATCGCCTACAGTATATTTTTAACTCTCTAGTGCTATTTAACTGGAGCTCACAGTTGTTTAATCAACATCTTCATGACCACCACTGTGCATGCATTTAGATGTCAAAAAACAGTACATTTTAATGGATAATCATTTTCTTTTTGAGATGCAAAGCGAGTATCACATTAACTGTTCATACATGTTTTTTCATCAATCAAAATCAAATTCACTTTAAACTCAGGAGAGGGGGGGGGGGGGGCAGATGAGTGAATATCTGAATACCAAAAGGCCCTGATCCCCAGGCAATATCACTCTACTTTGATGACAATGCAATTCCAACCGGTGACATTGTGTGCAATGATACTGTACGGAGCAACCAGGTGGTGAAATCCATTCTCACCCCATACATGATGCATGTCACACTGAAGCTGACAGCATCAATACAAAAGGGCTCGTAATTAAAGCCCTCTGTTGTAGGATATGGAAGAACGAGAGGCAAGCTCCACGCAGTCCATCAATCACACAATGGCAGCTCATTTAAAAGATCTTTAAATTTAAAGTTGCACCAGCTCCTGCCTTTCACAGAGAGCAATTGTTTCCTGACAGCTAAGAGAATCTCTGCTGAAATCTCTGGGAGAAAGGTTGAGTGGAGAAGACGTTTATGCAGAGAGCCGGCCATTCTCTTTCCTCAAAGAAACAACTCTGCCTGTACTTGTGCTCTGCGATAGCAGCAGATAAGGGGGGGTCCACATATTTGCCTTGGATAATGGGCTTTTAGACACATTGGCAGACAGCCAGGTAGCCAAAACAGAAAGAAAGTTCTCAATTCGGCGTCTGTTGAATTAGGAGATGCTTGATGGTGTCCAAACGTACCATCTGGCTGAGTAAATAAAAGATGAGTAAATACTGATTCCAGATATCTTTGCAGATTTGTAAATGAAGTGAAAGATAATTTGTATCTAACAATGGGTAATGAAGGAAGGTAGAACATTTAGCCTTACACTTAAAAAAAGAAAAATATATGTAGTACTAGTCGTAAACCATCCCATCGTTTTGACATTCAATGTGTTTACCCATGCTGGGCTTTGGGTCAGTCAATCTGGGGTTCTAAAGAGTTCAGTCAAAGCAGAATAAATTAGGTTGCAGGGCTCAACATTAACGCTTTCCCAAAGCAAGTCAATTCTGCTCGGGCAAGTGGAATGCCCCGTGATGTTTATTAGGGGCTGATATATGTAAAATAAAACATATGCCGTCAGGCTTATTGCTTTGTCATCCCTGATCCCTGATTATGCTACGTGTTACACAACATATCCTATGAATCATTCAATAGTGCTAGTTGACATTAGCGGTCAGCAACCAATTGGTGGCACAGCCACAACATACTCAATCAGACACATAAATATATTATATTGTAATTAATTGTCATCCTAATGCTGTGAGTAATCGCTGTGACTGACTCTTCTGCCGTAGCACCGTCCTGCTTGTGAGATCATCTTATCACTGTATGTGCAAAAGTATTCTTGTAAATAAATATTTTTTTTAATAATACAGAATTACAGAATACAGAAGTTGCTTGACAGAAAAGGTTTTCACAGCAATAGCATTGAATCAGAGAAAAATATGTGTAGAGATACAGTATATACATTCATTGTATAAAGTTCAATGATCCTTTAATTGTCTTATGCAGCGCCACCAAATATATCTATATATAGATATATTTGTTGGATATATCTATAGATATAGATATATATCCATAGATAGATATATTCTAACCTCTAACCTCTAACCAATACCATCTAACCTGGATTCATATTCCGCAGAGCAACCCTTAAAGCGCCATAGCCGAGGAAGAAATACTGCAAATAGATATATCTATAGATATAGATATATATCTATAGATATACATACAGTATGACAATAAAATAGAAAAAATATACCATTTAGAATTGTTGGTCTCTGATTCCCCAGATGTCCAAATCTTTGTTGAATTGATTTATTTCAGCCTACATTGTCCATTTCGAACACATAAGTTATCAAGTGTTTTAAGTATCAAGTGAGTGAAACATTTCAGCTACTTGCCCAAGGTCAAGTAGCTGAAAAAGCTTAATGTCAAGCCCTGAGTTACATGAAGTAACTAATATAGTACAGCCATCAGGGATAACGATTAATTATTCTTTCTTAAAAGGCACTTTAAACATGAAATCAATAAATCATAAGACAAGTATCCATGAAGCTTTGCACCCTGGTATAGAGTAATCATTGTAGAGCCAGGCCCATGTTGTCACTTCTCATATGAATAACTGCTGTCATTAAAGCCCGATACCGTCTAACCTGGATTCATGTTCCGCAGAGCAACCCTTAAAGCGCCATAGCCGAGGAAGAAATACTGCAAGTGTCAAGAAAGGAGAAATCCCTAAAAATAATTAGTAAAAGCCTTTTTGCCCTCATGTCGTCGTTTTGTTGTTGCTAGATCTGTAGAGAAGTTACAGTTTCACAGTAAAGGTCTAGTTATTCTTGATAAAAAAAAAAAAAAAACGTAAAAAAAAACAATTGGCAAAAAGGATATCTCTTTCAGTAATACGTATTATATATCTGAACCAGTTTAAATTGCGTGCTGGTCCTCTAGTCCTTAGCTTATGGTCTGATGTTGGTGCCAGCATAAGAAGCAGCAGGCGACACAATAAAAGAAGATCTAAATCATTTAAAGGGAGCAATGATTTGCGATGGCCCCCGGCGTGGATAAGACGGGGCTATGATGGTTTAAGACTTGCAGAATGATGGCGTGAAACAGAAGGGAGCTGCCTTTTAACTGGAGGAGGGTGGTAAATGATATGAGAGGAATGGAGCCAAAAGGCACGCCATTGGCATAGCAATGAAACAAAAAGAGCAGGAAGAAAGAAGTGCATTTGTGACCAATCTTTCATTGCTTCATCACCTCTTTCTCATACAACAATTCTCCAGATCTACCAAATATGCTAAAACAATAGACTTTTTAAAGCTTATGTGTGAAAGCAGCATGATTGAAGTGCTTCTAACAAATTGTCTGATCCAATCCAAGCGCCAAAATATCAACATTCTGTTGAAAAAGAGGAAGCAAGAAAGCAGAAAAAATGGTTTACAATAAATGGGTTATTATTATTAGACCCCACACAGTTCTATCATTGTGTGTGGTTGGGAAGACTGTGACCTGGTTGGTTAGAATGTTTCCCAAATTGTGCCGACCAGCAAACACAATCTTTAAAGAGAGAGAGAGATACATCACTGCTGCCAAGCATCAGCCGCCTGTGACAGGCTGGAAGCAGAAGAGCACTTGCTAAATGAGCCTTTCCTTGTGAACCACAGGAGACGTGCAGTCCTAAGACACATGATGTATGATGGTCAGCTGGTAATGTCATTGGTTTCTATGTTCTCCTACATTCAGCACGTCCAATAATACAAGCGTTATTGAATCGGTTTGATTGAGGCTTTTAATTAAATGGCTTACTCATACGTTTCATGACCCCCTTGAACTTTAATTAAGTTATTTTTTGACGGAATGCGATTTAGACATAAAGTAATGGAATTAGTTTATTTGAGAATTGTCACAAGGTCTCAATCGGTACTTTCCAAAATGACGTAAAAAGCGCTAATGTTTAGATGATGGTAACGGCAAAAGAAACCGCTGAGGACTGTACGCCTTGTCTGGAAACCATTAACGCATCTTTTCTAGGATTTCAAAACAGTCCAAATCTGGCATTCTTCTCGGGGGGGGGAAACATTCTCTTAGTGAGTGATCCAATATATTTCAACCTAAACATGTTGGTGGCCAACTTTACACATGGAAAAACATGGTGACAGGAATTTCAACAGACTTGGGGAATTGGTAAACTTCAAACTGGGACACAGCCTGCCCTTGGCCCTTGAGGTGCAATATTATTTGCACATTGCAACTTCCTGACAAGGACATCTGTTTTCTCTTGGGAGAAGCCAGTCCTTACCGTGCTCTCCATTGCACAACACGTACGGAAGAGCTCTGTTTTTTTAGGGAAAGAGAGGGACTTATCTCAGAGACCACAATTGATGGCAGACCTTAAAAAAAAACAAGGATAATGTATTCCTTCTGATCCAAACCCACTCCCAAGTGAGATATAAGCCTCTGTCCTCACAAATAACATCCATAATCATCTCTTCTTGTCTGCCTGTGCGTCATTGTGCTTCCCATTATGTGCAGCCCATTTATTATTATTTGGTTATGTCTAAGACGAGACATTTTATGTAAAACACAAACCACTGACAATGATATTTCCATTCTATCTGCATAGAATATCACCTTGAACTTTTTCAGATACCATGTTGAAGTGGATGGTAATGAAAACTTTTAATAACACACATGACACACCCAATTATATTTGCTGATTGAGAGTCCGGCACATTGAACATTTCAGCATTACTGATCGTGCTCCTATCTGTGGTGGGTTTTTGTTTTATCTCAGTTTTCTAGGCAAATATTTTGAAGATATCAAAAAATGACTTTTTTTTTGGTAAAAGCAAGAATAACATTTAGAACTTTTTAAACATGCTCTAAATGTTGAATTACTCATGTGCTGTACACTACAACAGGAGACTAGTTTGAGTGTCTACCAATAATAAAACATGAATTTACACAAAAGCAATGTATGACGATAGTATTGTCTGAAAAGTAAGGCTGCTGTCCCCATGAACTAACCCTAACCTTTACCAGTGTGTTAATGTATCCAATCTGTTAATGTAAATTCTCTAAAATAAATCCTGGCTGCATAGGGAATTAACTTTAACACCGGAATGGTGTAACACTGACTCTCAATGGGGCCTTTGGGGATCATTTTCCTTCAAAACCACCTACAGTATACAGAGATTGAACTTTGAGGAGTTGTCATTATCTCAAAGCACTAAAATAATTGTCCTTGAGGAAATTAATTACCTTTGTGCACTGTTGCACTCCATGTGGAAAGTGATTTAGAGTTAATGAAAGCTGAAGCGCTGTCGTTTCTTCCGCCGTCCCTCATTTTTCAGACTAATAAAGTCAGTTGAAATTAGTGGGACGCTTGAAGTTGCCTTGAGCACGCCATGTTTAATAAATAATTTATTTTCTTTCTTTATCGACCAAACAAAATACAAACAACAAAGAAACGCCATACATAATTTTGCTTTAGCAATGTTGAAATTGGAGTATGAAATCAGCTCATTTACGAGCAAAGAGAAAGCAGCACTTTCCATCAAGAGGAAAATTAGTTTAAGTGAAGGGACATCAGTGACGGCTAATTGCATTACACTTGAAAGATTAACATTAGATTATGAAGGATGCGATGATTCACGTTATCATATAAACTGTCAAAGCAATTACAAATATCCACCTTTATTGTATCACAAAATGTTAGTTGACCTCTGATTAAATGTTACTGTAGCATACAAACTGAGGAAAGGTAAGGCCTATTTGAAGGTTCCTAACTCAATGCAGCGTCCTCATTAACACAATAATGAACGCCACCTCTCATATTCACAGAACCATTATTGAAGCAATCAAGCACATCAGCGTTTTTGAGATTCAGAAATAGTAAGAATAGGTTGCCGTTTTTTAACATCACCCTCAATTGTCAAACCAAATTAGACTGCGTCAAGACAGTTTACACAACCTGGAAGAAAAGAGGATTTTGAACACTGTCCTATTTCCCCGCCTGGTGTAGTGGGCGACTGCGCTGCCCCCCCGCACCCATTCCAGCTTGATCCTCCTATTTGTTGTGAATTGGACCCGTCAGCCTCGGGCTCAGGAACGGAGGGGTGAAAGTCCTCCACTTACAGTGACTGTTGAGTTTAGGAACCGAGGGGAAATGAAGGTGAGGTGTAGCCCAGGTGGCCACAAGCGAGGGACGACTGCCAGGCATAAACTAATTATCCCGGGCTGTGTTGAATGGAAGAACATTAGTGAGGTTCAAGTTACTAACAGCCAGAAGGGCAGGAGCTTTTGTTTGGCATAAAATGTGGCAACTGTTTATAGACAATGATCACCACATTCAGTTTAGTGTCCATTGTCGGTCTGAAGGATATCTAACCATGAAAGTTCTTCCTTCCTGTGTTTGTGTAAAAGTGCTGGAGGGATTTTTAGAACTGCAAAAAAGGTGTAGAATGACTATTTTTGGAATGATTCAGTCTAACGCTGATGTGCCTGTGCGGTGAGTTTGGACAATATATAGAAAAACAGGTGAAAAAAGGAGCAGTTTTTGGGGGGGGAGGGATGGCGGGGGCAGATGCCATCTTAGAATATAGTATGATCCTATAAAACATTTCTACTTCATATAAGAAACCCAATTTCTATAGTTTTGAGATTTTATGTTTTCTTCACGGTTGATATGATCCTAAATGATACACAGATTGCACAAAAAAGATAGGGCAGTAAAGTGTCAATATATCAATATATATATATATTTGTATTTACTAGCGTTCAGTTGTTTAGAACATCATTGCCCTGAGAAGGTCATGGAATTAAGTGCAAAGGATGTAGTAGGAGTGCAGTTAAGGGAGAGTAGGCAGTATAATCCAATTTATGAATTGACTTAGGCAGTCACTTAGGTTCCGAGGCCAGCCTCCATTAGTCACACCTTTTATGTTCTGTATTTCCCCTTAATTAGTAGGTTGATAATATGAGCCATCACATAACCTACTGGGAAATTTAGTGATTTGCATTTTAACCTGTGTTGTACATACTATACTATAAGGAAAATATGAGCGATGGGATATTTGTATTTGGTTTCCCCACATTCTCTTCCTTCATCAAGTTGTAATTTGGTCATCTACCGCTGTGACAAATTAGATCTTTAAATGCGCAATACCGGTCAAATTAACATGCTCTCTGATACACAGAATCCCGATGTTATTTATCTTGAAGTCCAGGTTTTATTTCAAAAAGGATCTTGATCGACCTTTTCAGAGGGCCATGCTGCATTTTCACTCATACTGAAATCACACAGCTGGCACAAGTTTGATGCGATGAAAGAATCCAAAAGGCCAAATCCCATTTAAGTGGCATTTTGATGACATTTCTTTGGCCTGTTTAACCTTTGGTGGGTTCCAGTTTTCTCGTGCATTACGTCTTATCCATGCAGACCCATTTCTCATTCCCTACACCACCAAACAATATATTCCCTACGACTTCTCACTGTTCCCTCAACAGAGCCGGCTGGAATCTCAAAGGCATCTCAGTTGCAATCTAGGAACCTGGAATGTTATTTCACCCGATCTGTTGCTTTAAGTAATGTTTAAAATGACCAATTCGTATGCATCCTAGCATAACACATATTGTAATCAAATTAAGCAGTAGATCTTCATTTGTTGCTGCTTATACAAGGCCGCAAACATGATGTAGGTCTGGAGGAACACGCGTCCTGAAGGAGAGTTGATTTGGCTCTCAAAGGGTATCGCTGAGACTGACTGTTCCAGACATTTAAGCATGACTTATTCTTTTTCTGTTTGGGGGTAAAGGGGGTGGTTTCATGAGTAAATACAAGACAAATGCGTTGATGTCTAGAGCGAGAAATGATTTTATATTTCTTGCTGTTTGTGTGTGTGGGTACACTTTGTTTATATATTTGAAGCAGTTGAGTCATTGTCTCCAGCCAAGTTTGAAGTACTGAAATCGAAATAAGAATTTAGTTGGAATTCGAGAGTGGTTTTCATTTTAACTAGTGTCATCGCTTTTTGAGATAGCAAGGTCGTTTTGCACCACTTTGGCTCTGACTGAAATATCCCATTAACTCTTGGATAAATTGCCATAAAATTGTGTCAAAGTGCTGAAACACCTCTTAATTTACATTAATAAATGTTCCTTTACGATACCAATACAGTGAAAATAGGTAGTATCAAGTTTTTACTGCAGAATCCCTTTTGTTATATAAAGCGAAAAAAAACAAAAAAAGTAACAGGATATCATTTTTGGTCAGTCAGCCCTTTTTTGTATGAATCTTGTCTCTTAAAATAAAAACAGTTTTGATTCAACAGAACAGTAACACAAGCAAAACAAAATCCCAACCAGCCTCAGCTGTGATTTGTATTTTGTGCTGGCAAAGAACAGCTCGGTAACACACACACACAATCTAAGATGGTGAACTCAGTGCGCACACTACAACACTATTCCAACACACAACATATGGGCAAACACCTAAGTAGAATTAATTACATACTGGTGAACTTGTTTGGCTCAGTATATGTACTTTTACTGCTCACACTATATATATATATATATATATATATATATATATATATATATATATATATATATATATATATATATACATTTTGAACTATAACTGTTACCTTTCATCACATCATAAGACACAACCTCCACATGAATCTTTTCACATGATGGTCTGCCTCAGGGATTACCTGCTCTGGGAGGGACTCCGTCTCCCTCAGCGAGGTACGCAACATTTTCTTGGCTGGAGCTAATGCTACAAAACATTCCTAGCAGAGCTAGTTGGCTTGTTTTTGTGGTTAATGAGGCTTGAAGTTTTAGGAATGGGAAAAGTAGAGCACGTTCTCACGCTTCACTTTTGCAGTAAGAAATGCACTCTGTTGTGCTTCAGCACGAGGTTGTACTTTGCTGTGGATTTAATGACACACCGTGCGCTTACTTGGGCATTAAAATAAATCATGCAAGGCAGAAACAGGAAGTCAAGAGAAATTCAAGATCTACATTTAATATTAATAAAGCGTTCTCCGCCCTTAGCTCAATGCTTGCTGAGCTAGTTGCCCTAGTGGCCCGAGGGTAATGCCCTCTACCACCTGCAGACCATCGTTTAACTCTTCACTAAAGCCTGGATCTCCTTTTGGTTTCTGGCAATTCGACAGATTGTCTCTATTTCCCGACAATCTCTTCCGACAGCACGCAGCTTCCTGGCCTGCAGTCCTCCCCACCACCCCATCATCACCAGGCACTGCTTGCTAGTCGAATTTCATTATTCTTGGTTGATGTTGTCTTATTTTTATAATTTTGCCATTTATATGGCTTACTAATTAAAAATGGAACAAAAAATAAAAGTGGCTAATTGGAAAGACCCAAACACCGCGAGGTGCAAAAGACAGAATAGGGAGACCAAGGTTAAGACCAATAACAGCACAGTCTAAATGACTATGTGGCGTGTGTGTGTGTGTGTGTGTGTGTGTGAAGGTCTGCACTCGGACAGAAATCTCAAAGATCAATGTTCTGAGGTTGACTGGTTGACACACCTGCAGTGTAATGGGTTCATGATCTTACTTTGTTTCTCTGCAGAATACTCGGCTGAATCTCTACACCGAATGACATCCTAGAGCCAATAACAAGCTGTTAGCTTCAAGAGATAACACAGAAGTCCTTGTTGATTTACAACAATGGGACCGGAAACCAATTATATTGCTTCATAAATAATTGCACACACATACAGTGCCAACACATCAGCAGATACAACTTGTATAAATGTGCTAATTAATTGTGCTGTAACTCTGGGTGGCATGCAGGGCTTGCGAGTATCCCAGTAGTTGCTTTTGTGTTTTTTTATGTACCAGTGTCTTTCATTCAGCGGTTTATGTCTTAGAATTACATTATTGCGTAATTCCTACATGTTGATTGACCCATTGGCTTCATTCAGTGGCGATGGATGTAAATTGCTTAATGAATTTAGCCAAAAATGATTATTCAATCAATTAAAAACATTACCTAATGATTTGATTACAAACCTTTTGATCATAAATGTAAATAACTGTAGGATTAATTGAAGGGAAAATGTCTGCATGCTGGTTTTGTCACGTATGTTTGATCACACTCAACAAAAGTGTGTGTAAGTACTTGGAATGAATGGCCAAAATAAATTGTGCTTATTGCTCTGGGAGACACTGATCAGTGCTGAATGTAAGCATTCAATAAGCGCAATGTACAGTTTTCTTTTCATGGATGAGTCGTCATACAAAGCATACTGATGTGTCACAATTTCCAGCAATATTTTATATATTGGATGGTGACATTGAGTTTAAGCATAACAGCCTTTAAGTATAAACATCTATACCCCAAGGAAATCTGTTCTAAGGAAATCTGTTCTGGGAATGACCTGCTGAGCTGAATCAGACAGATGCATGTTGTTATCAACGATGAGAAGGTGATGATTTAAAGAATTGTACGACTCATTCAGCGCATTGCCTTGTTTTCGCTGAAAGAGTAACTGCAGCAAATTTACCCATCAAAGCTTGTTTACAGGTATACTGCCTATGTGGAAAAGAGTTGTGGCCCCCCAGGGAGTAGCGCCAAATTCCCTCAAGTGACGTTACTTGATTGTAAATGTGTGTTGGGACTTTGAGAGTTTGAAAATCAATGGGTGTGGAGTTAGAAAGAAGTCTGACCGCTATAGCTGCCCCTCGCCTCTGCTTGAGGCTCAAGCCTCGCGGCTACATTATCCGCTACCAGCATCCCGCGACCAAATCTCTGACTAAACCTTTTGGTGGCCATGATGAACTGTGGGTAATGTAGGCATCCTGTTGTGAGAAGGAAGAGGTTTTTATGAACACAAAGACACAATCTTTAGTTCTGCGTTTTACAGCGTTGCCTGGAGGAGTATCCTCTCATGCAATACTTTCCTCTGTTTATTTTTAGTTGAGGCATACCATCCCGACTAGAAACACAAGTATTTCTTACACAATGCTTTTGAGGATAATTACAATAATATACTTTCTATAATAATTAAACAAGATATTGTGAAATCTCACCAGTAGTGGTGCCATGGCCTTGCAATCTAATGGTCCAAATGGAACCAGTATTTCAGTATGGATATAATGAATCCTGAGTGTTAAATATAAAGTAGTTAACAGCTTAGCCCCTTACCGACATGGCTCTAAACCAAAACTCGGGGGCAAAGCACTTCACTGCTCAGGTAATTATATTGACAAAACCTTGCTGAGGGCATCTCGTCTTTCAAGATCTGAATTCAGTGTTAAGAGACACAGGAGAAGTCAATTAGCAAGGCTCAGAAAATCAAAGCTATTTCCTCCCATGGATGATATTCACAGCCGGTGAATAGCAAGGAGCAAATTGGCTGCACACACCATTTCATTACTGTGACCCCGTGGATAAGCAGCTTTGTCTCAACCTGGCTGTTGGAGTGTGGAGTGCCTCTTCCCATGAAAGCTTCCATGCGGAGCTGTGAGACTAATCCATCCAGCAGAGTGTCTGAGGGCTACGAGGTCCTCGGGAGAACAAACACAGCCCGCGTGCTGTTGGTTTGCGTCCTTGTTATTGTGTTTTTTCATCAAAGAAGCTTAGCTGTTGGAAGAATTCAAGAAAGTGTTCACATTCACTTCCGCAGGCTAAATTATCAACCTAATACACTTTAAGGGTAGCGGCGTTAAAAATAGTTGTGTTCTAGTAAACACTTTATTCCGACACATTGTTTGTATGGACTGAAAAGTGTCAAACACAAAGAATTATCAAAGAGAGGGCCCGTGTGTTTCAAGATGGGTCCAACAGCGCCTCAGAGCCCTCGCACCGAGGACCTACATCCGGCTTGGTTACTGCGCCTGAATGAAAGTCACCCTGCTGTCCACAATGCACAGGTGCTGAACCACTTAGCCTGAACCTGGTTACGTGTCTTTACATTTTTTTTTTTCTACATTAAAACGAAAAAAAAAAAAGGGCACAGATTGGGCAAAAATTCCTTTAAGGTTCCTCAGTCTGAATTATTGAAAAATCATTATCGTACCGACATAAATTTGTTGAAGCTTAATTTCTCAACCACTTATTCTGGAAAAAGAGCCATGTGCTAAACATGCATAGATGCTGTGGGCGCAGAGAGCTTGTGTGCTCTCCAAACTGCACCTACAATTATCAGAAATTACTGTAGGTCCCTCGGAAATTATTCAAGCTATTGCTGCATACATTTCTAATATCGAGAGGTAATTTACATTATGTCATCAATGAATATAACTTCATAATGCATGGAAAAACATTTGTCCCCTCATTCTAAGTTTGAAATTTTAACCTTAACCTAAACAGTAATACACATACACTGCAATAATCTCACACTATACCTTTTTTTCCATTTGATTAAAATGTCAAAATGATATTACTGTATAAATAATGTATATATACAGTACAGAGCAAGGGAGCTACTCTGCCGGATCTCATACTCTGTTTTTAAAATTCACATATTCATCAAAGGTGAAGTGCTAAACTACAAATTATGCCAAAGTCGCGGTCACCACATTCCCATAATTTGTAAATGATGCATGGAGATCAAAAGGAGACGGAACAGTGGGGATCTATGAGGGAAGTAAATCATCACCTTTGCGAGGGAAGGGAAACATTTTTCATCCTTCTCAATAGATGGCATGATCGCAGCTGTCGCCCACGGAAACTCAATATCCAGAGGACAGGGTTTTTTTTTTTTTTCTAAGTGAGTTTCCACAGTGTATATGTTTCATTATCTGGCACAAGGTTTAAATTAAACAAATATATTGGAAAAGAGAATCAGATTGCACCAGGCCCGTCGGAGTTCTTGCTCGTTTCTACTACAAAGGCTTGTGGAAATGTATGCCTGTTATAGCCTCTCCTTGAAGCTCACCATTGGGACAGTTAACAGTCTCCAGGCCATACACAGCCATCCATCCTGAAGTACAAAAGTGACACCGGGCGGCGGCCTGTGCCAGATGATGGAGGCTGCCACCAACTCTCAGCTAAAGCACTGCAGGACGGACCCCATTCCCTGAGTCCTCAGAGAATTACAGTCTTACTGACATTCACTTAGGATAACACAGGGACATCAAAACAGAGGTTATTTATTTATGAACACGTCCAGGAAAATGCTGGTCCACATGGTTTTCAGATTTCATTAGAAGTTGACGTGCGACTGTCACAAAGCTTTCAGGTTCCTCGCTGGAGTGCAGGGGTTGAGTCAATGTGGGCCCAGTCGTCGCCAGTGTCCTGCCCTGTGTGTAATTTAGTTTCATCTCCTGTGTAATGAGGGTCCTGTAGCATCAGGTCCTGTTGTGCCCTCTGAGTCGTGAACATTAGCTTCATCCTGTGTAATGCGTCGTGTACTCGGAGGTGTGTGGCTCAATGTCGTATGGTCAAAGTCATGGTTTATTTCTTTTTCAACTAAAGGGAAATGCGCAAATACGTGCAGCAATGCGGCAACATGGAAAGGGAAGCACAAAAAATGCTCTTAAGTAAACAATTCATGCAAACCAAAAATAGGTTTTGAAGTGATATTTTATAAGGAATATTATTATTTTTCTTCTTGTTTACGCGGAACCACACAGGGCACCTTCAAAGTCAGCGTCTTTCACAGGTCCGTGAGAGAAATAATTACTTTCAAGTGACAATGCACATGGTATATTGGATCACCTTGGGATTACCTGCACATTAAAAGCAACATGATAACTTTCCCAGAGTAGAATATCACAATAGATGCAAACCCTCTCAGTATGACATCATTTTGTTAAAAGCATTTTCATACAGATTTTTCAGTGTAATTTTTCACGGTTCTTTATTTTTAGGTTCTTAGGGTTTCAGGATGGAGGATGCTCCATGCCATACTGATTGTGTTTTAAGGAACCACTAATAATGTGATTTTGTAAAACCGATTTGCAAAAGAGAGATAACTCATTTATTTGGCGATGCCTTAACATTTCATCAAAGACAAACAGTTCACAAAAATATGAAAATGTTATGGGCATCGAGCCATGACATTTTCTTAACACAGCCAGAGGACAAACATTTTCAATTTTGGACACTCCATTAGCTTCCCCCTCTGGGATCTCTCTCCCACCACGATGTTAACTTTGCAAATTGATATTCTTTGTTGTCATAGGCAGATTGTCATGATTGTGTACCAATGTTCCCGAGATTTTATGAGCCTTTGGCTTTCCTTTTGCAGCGAAATCCTCGTTAGAACAAACTTCACATTTCTTGGATCCGCATCTTTAATAACAAATAGGACAACCACGATGACTGGCGGCTCTTTTATCTTTTAAATACAGTGGAGGAGTATTCCTACATACCAAAATACTATCAACGTTGGATAATAGGTGCTGAGGCCCAAACAGCACATAACGTATTTAGAAAGTTTACCTCTGCCAAATCAGTGCGAAACGCAGTTCAAGGAAGCCAAACTTTCAACTAGAGAGAAATGTCTAAATGGGGCCAAATCTCATCAGAATCTTGCACTGAGTATCAAGTGTAACCTCTTTATTCAATTTATTCATACTATAAATTAATAATGTTGCCTATTATAATATGCACAAAGGATAATGGGAATTACAAATCAGTCCACAAACTCAAGTACTCAAGTTTCTGCATGGCGTAATTAAATGTGTTAAAGTTTATCATTCAAGTGTGCGGATGCAAAACAGATTTAAATTGTGACACTGAGTATATTAAGAATGATTTATCAATATTTTGAGAAAAGGAAAATGACTCTATTATAATGCTTGTTATGACAAAATTAGTAATTATAATTCTACAGTAGTTTATAACTTCAGAGCTGAACTGGGGCAAGTACAGAATAATGAGGACCTTTGAGGTCCTGTTTTGATGTAACTACTTGATGTCAGCAATGAAGTGTTGGAATTTTCAAAATTTAACTTGTTAAGTACTTCAATGAATGTCGAACATGAATAATAAATGTAAAAAATCTGAGTTTGTGATGTCTGCTGACGTTAGATTACCAGAGGTTTGATAACAGCGAAAGCTACTGTATCCAAGAGCAGAACTGGTTTTCAGTCAAATATTTTTGAAATCAGAATATTTTTTCCATTACCTCAATGAAACTTTAGTCTTGAACTGAATGAACTTCAGGAAAAAAAATTGTCTTGATGTTAACATCCAGCATTAAAAACATCTACACACACTCCTTGAACAAAAACCAACAGCACTGAGGTGACAGCCCCACGGCGTCTCTTTATCTGGCAGTTTAGGAGTCACAAACAAAGAGGCGCTATGAAGAGAGGAAAGTCCGTCACGGTGTACTGTCATCCCAAACCTCCCCACCTACAGCTGATGTTCCTGGTGAGTCTGGTGCAAAAGCAAGTGGCATATTATCTGGTTTGAAGATGTCATTTTTTAGATTTTCTAAAAAATATATGAGACGGCTCCACGTACTCTTGGAATAAAGTAAACATGGTCATATTGCACCAACCAGAAGCATCCCCAAAGCTGAAGCTGCAAGGTTTGGTAGATTAGATATGCAAAATGCAAATAGTATTTCATGATTCACTTCCTGCAGCAACTCAAATGTGGGTATAGTTAAGTTACAACAGATTCCTAACGTTTCCACTAGTGTTGTTCATGAGGTAATGAGGTTGATTTTGAAATGCTATGTTGGCCGTGATTTATTTCTCCAGTTTTGTGTAAAAGCTTTGTTTTCTTTATTATTCAAATGACGCCATGGTATCATGTACAGAACCAATAGGGTGAAAATAAAGAATCATATATCTTAAGTCCCAATTTATGTTTTCTCATGAAAATGTGCTTGGTGCTTAATCAATCCTCACACATTCGACCAAAGGTCCAATAAAAACCCCAATATTAAAAAAAACAGAATAAATATTAATATACTTTGTCAGACTGTTTATACCAGTACGAGCTGTGTCTGCTGGTCTCTATCCGACTACTAACATCTAAATTATTTTATTTTCCATTGGACGGCTTCCACCGTGCAGAGAGCATGGGGTGTTGTGTTTAAGACAGTCTGGGTTTAAGTCCGGTGTTAATGGGGATTGTTGAAGTGAGTGAGGGCCACTGCAGCTCTCAACGTTGAGTGGAGAAGCTCCACTGGGGCAGGATCAAAGCGCTCAGTCATCCAAGGCTGCTGCTCAACCCAGACTTTAGTCAACCAACCACACACACTAATCTCTGCTGGGTCTCCATAGAAAAGCATCAACCAAACTGAGCCTAATGAGCATCTACTAGACAACGAGAACAAACAGAGAGCGTAATTCTTGGTGAGACTCTTGAAGTCAAGTTCCTCTTCAACTCAAGTCGATTAACCTCTGAAACTCACACTCACCTACAGCTAGTGGGCAAACATTTGTAAGTTGCAGAGAACAAGAAACTTATATAAATGTAAATCCCAATTATAAAACAAAACATATTTAAATAATCCCCATATGCAAATCAACATATTGTGGCCTCCGGCTAGGAAGGAACACAATAAAATACAGTATATATGCAACTGTTGTGAGGATAACTTTTGTTCCCTTATTCCTCATTATTTGAGAAGGTTTTCACACAATCGATTGGTGAGGGGAACTACGTTGAGATTTGATTAATCCGATCACAATTGGATGGAATTGGAGCCATTATTAATGCAGTTGTAATATACATTACATATATACACGTAATGTTGTTAGATACCATTCGCACCACTCAAAACTGAATTATTGGAGAGAGAGAGAGAGAGAGAGAGAGAGAGAGAGAGAGAGAGAGAGAGAGAGAGAGAGAGAGAGAGAGAGAGAGAGAGAGAGAGATTTTTAGAAAACCTTTATTTTACATAAAACAATATAAAACGAGCAACAAACATGCAATCAGACGACAACAAAATGCACTGCAAGCCTATGGCTCCTCACATCGTGTTGAAGGGAGGTTTAAAAACTAGTTCTTTTCCAGGCACACAACACACTATTTCCCCGTAACACCATTTTTCATTAAAATCTTTCATGTTATCCATGCTAGTAAAAAACCTAAAATCAACCCAGATTCTGGCTCTGACTCTTGCAATGAAGATATTCAGGGCCTCCTGCCCTACTCTGTCTTCTACTCTGTTTTTTCTGCTGGTGTAGATTGCCAGTTTTGCCTCTCCAACCAAATGGTTGAGCAGTTTCCCTTTTGCGGCGTTCGTTTTTGTGTAACTAGCTCCTAAAATAAATGTGACCCTGGACCAGGTCTCACCGAACCCTTTAAAAACATTCTTCAGTGTGTTAAACAGGTCACAGAGCCTCACACAATGATAAAAACAGTGAAACACAGTCTCCTCCTCTTCACAGAAAGGGCAACTCTTGGAAACTGTGGGATTAATAACTGAAATAAAAGTATTAACCGCAATGGCACCATGTAGTATCCTCCACTGAAGATCTCCCGTTCTCTTTTTTATGGGAGGTTTGTATAAAACCCTCCACACGGGTTTCACGCCAATGTCCAAGTTCAGATTCTGCCTCCACACTGTGTCAGCTCTGTGGTTCAACTTTTTCTTATTAAGCGCTTTCACACACTTTTTGTATATTGCCTTCCCCTTCACCATGTGGAAATCCATGGGTTTTCGATCAGATTCCTGGAATAGTGGTCCTAGGGCCCCATCCAGGTTCGGCATTAATCCTAGATCCGGAAAGGGATCTGTAGCATGTGGCGTTTCCTCTCCTTCTCCGTACTGCTGCAGCATCTCCATCTCGTCCTCGGTCAGCCTCCCTGCCCACCTGCTCAGGATCCTTCTGCTTTGCCGGATGGATTTCAGCCCGAGTCGAGATGCTACTGCCGATGCGTCTGCCAGTTCAGGACCAGCTACATCCACCAGTCTCTTCAGGGTGGTGGTTCCAGAGGAGCACAGCATGGTGGTCAGCCCTGGTGTCGTGTCATCTTGGATGTCCAACCTGGCTCCAAACACAAGTGGTTCCTGAAGCAGCCAGTGTATGGAGCATGTGGGTCCTAGTCTCTCCCATTTAAAACATTTCCATGCTTTCAGGAGTGACTGATAAAATAGCGATAATCCACCCAATTTACAAAGGTTAAAATCGGTTAGAAAAAGTGCGGTGTCCAGTTCCAGACCAGCTGCCGTCCGTAAAATGCAGTCCGTCACCCCTCTCCACACCACTTCCGTCTGACTTGAGAGATATCTTTGTAAAAACTGAATCCTAAAAGTGGTCACTCTGCTTTCAATGTGCACAAGCCCCTGCCCTCCTTCCTCTTTGGGTAAAAACAGTACACTCTGCGGGACCCAGTGCAGCCTGTCCCAGAAGAAATCTGTAAGGATGGCCTGTAGCTTCTGTGTGAGGCCTTTAGGAGGGTGTATGCAGGCCAGCTTATGCCACAGAGCTGAGGCTACCAGATTGTTAATTATCAGAGTCCTGCCTCTATATGACATCTGTGGCTTCAGCCACTTCCACTTAGCCAGTCTTCCCTTCATTTTCTCCTCAACCCCCTCCCAGTTCTTCTTTACCATGCAATCGTTCCCCACATACACACCAAGGTATTTTAACCCGTCTTTTTTCCAGGTCAACCCCCCCGGTAGGCTGGGCAGACCCTGCTCCCAGTTCCCTACTGCCAGTGCCTCGCTCTTCGCCCAGTTTACCTTTGAGCCTGACAAGGTGCCAAAGTTTTTAACAATTGTGCTCAGTGCGGTGATTTCCTTCTGGTTTTTAACAAAGATGACGACGTCGTCAGCGTACGCTGATAAAATAAAACCTTTATTAAAACCCTTTAAAACCAGGCCTCCAATGTTTGCTCTGATTTTGCACAACAGTGGTTCGATGGCCAGTGCATACAGCATTCCTGAGAGAGAGCAGCCCTGTCTCACCCCTCTACACACTTTGAAGGGAGCGCTAAGGCCCCCATTAATTTTCAGCACACTCTCAATGTCTTGGTACATCACCTTAATCATGGCTATGAGACCTGGGCTGAGGCCAAAACTCTCTAGGGTCTTCCAGAGGTAAAGGTGCTCAACCCGGTCAAAAGCCTTTTCCTGGTCTAATGAAATGAGACCAGTTCTCATGCCCAAAGAACCAGAGATGTCCAAAATATCACGAATTAAGGACACATTGTCCAGTATACTCCTACCAGGCACGCAGTAGGTTTGGTCTTTATGGATGACCTCGCTCATCACCTCTCTTAGCCGGTTGGCCAGTGCTTTGGACAGGATTTTATAGTCTGAGCACAGAAGGGAAACCGGACGCCAGTTCTTCATTTCCTGCAGGTCTCCTTTTTTTGGTAAGAGAGTAATCACTGCCCTTCTGCAACTGTGCGGTAGCATCATGTCTTTAAAACTCTCGTTGAACACGGATAAAAGATCCTCTCCCATCTCGCTCCAGAACTCTTTATACAGCTCCACCGGGATCCCGTCTATTCCAGGGGCCTTGCCGCCCTCCATGCTGAGCAGAGCAGAGTGTAGTTCACCTGCTACCAGCAGACTCTCCAACCCGGCATTCACCTCTTCCGGGACCTTTGGTAGCCTTCCACAGAAAAAGTCAAACAGTTTGTTATTGTCCTCATACTCGCCAGAGTACAGGTCTGAGTAAAAACTTGCTGCTCTTCTCCGGATATTTTCCGTGTCTCTGAGTTCTTGCCCTGAATCAGAGCGTATGGCGTGGATAACTCTCCTCTGCCCGTTCTTCTTCTCCAAACCGAAGAAAAACTTTGAGGGCGCATCCATTAGCGCTGCAGCCATGAACCTGGACCTGACCAGCGCCCCCTGAGCCCTGGTGCCCAGCAGGTCTGCAAGAGCAGATTTTTTAGAGTTGAGATCTTTAATATGACCTCGATTTCCAGTGGATTCTGCTAGTTTCTGCAGTTCCACAATTTCAGTCTCCAGATTTCTCATAGATTTGGTGATGTCCCGTGTGACATTTTGAGTGTACTGTTGACAGAGCTGCTTTATCTCAACTTTCCCCCTGTCCCACCACTGTTTCAAAGACGTAAAACTATGCTTTGTTTCTTTAAAACTGTTCCAAAAAAACCTAAATACCTCCTTAAAATGTGCATCTTCTATGAGGGACGTGTTAAAATGCCAGTATGCGCTTTTTGCCCTCACGTTTGGGATAAAAACATTGCACAGAACCAGAGCGTGGTCAGTGAACCCAACAGGCAGTATGCTGCATTTTTTAAATATGTTGAACTGGTGTTTAAAGCAATAAAACCTATCCAGTCTGGCCAGGGACATTAAATTCCCTCTGGAATGTGCCCATGTGTATTGTCTTTCGTCTCCGTTTCCCCTCCTCCAGACATCGACCACCTCATGTTGCTCTACCAACTGCCTCAGTGCTCTTTGTGACGGCCTGTGAGGTTCCTGGTGGTTCCTGTCTTTGGCATCGTCCTCCGTACAGTTAAAATCCCCTCCTAGAAATAAGAAGTCCTCCACCTTGACTCTGCTCAGTGTACTGCTTAAAATGTTTAAAAAGACCACTCGTTCAGGCCCAGAGACAGGTGCATACACATTTACAAAGATGAAATTAAAACGTTCTAGTTTTGCCCTCACCACAAGCAGCCTGCCCTCCACCACCTGCTCCACTTCTAGGTCCTCCGGGGCACATCTTTTGGAGAAAAGGATCCCCACCCCCCCACTGGTGTTGCTCTTGTGACTTAGCACCACCTCACCCCCCCACTCCCTCTTCCAATCAGTCTCATTTGTCGAGTCACTATGAGTTTCTTGTAGAAACATCACATCAACAGTTTTTACTTCCATTATCTGGTGAAGTAGGGACCTTTTCACAGAGTCTCTGGCTCCGTTCATGTTGAGTGTGCATATATTTAACAGACTCATAGTTAAATAAGTTAAAAACAACAAACAAAACTTTAACTTGAGGAAGATCTGTGCGATCCTAATGTTCATCGTCCCCTTCATCATTTTCAATTTCCTTATTAATTTTTAAAACTATCTTTTTTACCCTGAAGACTTCTTTTGTTGTGAAGCCTCCTTTGCTTTTGCTGCTTAAATGTGTTTTTAATATGTTAGCGAGCTTCTCCTCGTCAGAGAAGTAGTCTCCTAACTCCACTCCCCTTTCACCTTTTGTCTTCTGTAAAAAAGCTTTTATTCTCCCCACACTGTACTCTTTGGTGACCCTACGGCTACAAGGCCTTGCGCCGGCCTCGTTGTCAGCAACCGAGTCCTCTTCCATGCTGGACTCACCCTCTTCTGCTCCTTGGCTTCCTTGTGTCGTGCTTACTGCCACTTTTTTAGCCTGTGAGCTTTCCCTACTCCTCGTCTTTCTCTTTAAACGGGGGATTTTAATCACCTCCTCATCTGCCTCCATATCCACCTCACTGCCCGTCAGTCCAGTTTCTTTCACCACATTTTCACTCCCATTTTTTCCTTCTCCTGTGTTCGGTCTCTTTCCTGTCTCCACCTGTCCTCCAGTGCACACTTGGCTGTTGTCTTGTGCGCTTACCTGCACCACCACTGTCCCCTCTTCTTCTCCCTGCTGGACCAATTTAGTTTCCTCTTTTCCAACCTGTTGGCTCACCTCTGTCCCCTCTTTCTCTGCCTGCTGACCCACCTCTGTCCCCTCTTTCTCTGCCTGCTGACCCATCTCTGTCCCCTCTTTCTCTACCTGCTGACCCATCTCTGTCCCCTCTTTCTCTGCCTGCTGAGCCATCTCTGTCCCCTCTTTCTCTACCTGCTGACCCATCTCTGTCCCCTCTTTCTCTACCTGCTGACCCATCTCTGTCCCCTCTTTCTCTGCCTGCTGAGCCATCTCTGTCCCCTCTTTCTCTGCCTGCTGAGCCATCTCTGTCCCCTCTTTCTCTACCTGCTGACCCATCTCTGTCCCCTCTTTCTCTACCTGCTGACCCATCTCTGTCCCCTCTTTCTCTGCCTGCTGAGCCATCTCTGTCCCCTCTTTCTCTACCTGCTGACCCATCTCTGTCCCCTCTTTCTCTGCCTGCTGAGCCATCTCTGTCCCCTCTTTCTCTGCCTGCTGACCCACCTCTGTCCCCTCTCCTTCCACCTGCCGCACCCCACTCGTCCCCTCCTTGCTCACCTGCTGCACCCCACCTGCCTCCCCTTGGTGTTGCTCTTGTCCGCCCTGCTTGTCTCTTCTGTCCTGCTCATTGTCCTTCTGACTTGGGTTTTTCTTGGTGCTGTCCTGTTCAGCAGATTTCTTTTGAGGACACGCTCTGCTCTGGTGACCCTCTCTCCCACAACTAAAACATTTCATGTTGTTGGAGGTTGCAAAAATGACATAGTCAAATTCTTCCACTCGCAGTTTGAACACAAGGTTTAGCTCTTCGTTCCTGTTATTTAGTATCATGTATAGCTGCCTCCTATGTGACACCACATGCTTCAATAATGGAGACTTGCACCCGAAAGACAGTTTCTTGATTTGAGACATTATTTTCCCATACCTCGATAGCTCTCTTACTATTGTCTCGTCCTTAATAAAAGGTGGAACGTTTGACACGGTGACTTTAACTGCCGGTGTGCTTAGAGGAAAGACAGGTACATACGTATCAAAGACCACGATCCCTTTTTCCACCACCGTGTTTGCTTTAATTACGCTATCTAAGAAAATGACCACAGCATTGTTCATCCTAGCAGCGGACTTCACGCTGTTGTGACCGACTAACTCCCCCACTGCCAGGCTGCAGTCCTCCGCTGAACACGGGAAACACGGCGCGATCCTCACGCCGTGTTTCCTGGTTAGCTTGTGCAGCTCCATGCTGGCGCTTAGCGCGCCGAGCAGCACACGCTGCCCAACTGCACCAAACAGACAAAACAATCACACAATGCACACACAGTCCTGTGGCCCCTACACACCACAACACACTCTCATACACAACTATCCAGAAACCAGATCAAAAGATGATCGTTAGTACCGCTCTCACAACCACGCTCCGTACTCTCAGCACTCCTTCCTTCCTTCCTTCCTTCCTTCCTGAGAGAGAGAGAGAGAGAGAGAGAGAGAGAGAGAGAGAGAGAGAGAGAGAGAGAGAGAGAGAGAGAGAGAGAGAGAGAGAGAGAGAGAGAGAGAAGGATATTCGAGGCAGGGGGAAAGCCAACCACGGCGTCATGTTACTTAACACTGCTTGGCTAATGAAAGTTGTTTGCAAACCAGCGCTACCGCGCTATTGTATAGAATGTTACTAAAATAATGACATTCTATACAATATAATTCCAGACCAGAATTCAAAGAGATGTTACCATTTTCTAATTGAATCAAATGCAAGTCTGCAAGCTAAAGATATGCAGACTTGCGACACTGCAGAGTTGGATTGTGAGTTTCCTTCCCCATACTGTCCATCAGTTGGGCTGTAATATATACGCCCTCCAAGTCTCTCTGGGAGAATATAAGGCCCACTGGGAGATACGGGGGGCGGGGTGGGGGGGGTAACGATTTCTTGCCCATGATGATTGGACATTCAGAAAACCCAAACCTTAATTCTAGTGTGCAACAGTCATTTATGGCTTCAAGATTGCTCAATAATGCATTAAAGTCCACAAGCCTCCAGGGGAAGCAGTCAGTAATCAAAAAGTAAGTTACAGTTTTCATAATAGGGCCCTATAAATAACTGGGGACAGAAATGAGGGCATGTAAAATTGATGAGGGATGATTCAAACCCCACGAGGTGGAGGGAGCTTAACGCAAGGAGAAGGAATGTGATGTTGAGTGGCCTGGCGATATGGACATGTGAAAAAAGAGGGAAATTGCACAAGTGATTTATGTCACCAGTGTCATTCAACAGCTCAGATATATGGACATTAGTCTTGAGGCAACCTTTTTGAAATATTAATATAGAAATACACAGGATTTTGCTGCACGTTTCAAACCATCTGGCTTGCTGAACCTGTGGCTGCCAATTAGTTTCAAAGAAGAGCAAAACGTCTTCTGTGCATCACATCATATGAGTTTCAAACATTTGTATCAACTGTGATTATATTTTATATATTTATATTTTGTTGCCACTTATCACATGTGTCTGATAAAAGATGGCAGCACGCTATGATTTATTCCAGAGAGGGAGCACATACAGAAACATGACTCCAACTCCAACATAATCCTTCAGAATAAGAAAAGAGTTCTGCTCTGTGTCACAAAATAAGGGCTTAACGAGGCCTCTCAATGTCTATTCTTTATAAAAACGTATTCCCTCTAAATGAAATAGATCGAATCTTAACTGCCTGTGTAAAAAAGATTTTAGATTGAAAAAAGTAGGAAAACTCATTAAAACAACTAAAGGTAAACAATAATAAGTTACACAGCATCACAGAATGAGGGTTTAGGACAATAAAGCTTTAGGGGAGTCCCATTCAAGTTTCTTTGTTGTCCTTGATCAACTATGAGTCTTTTTATATTGAGTGTGTGCGGATACTGACTTCAATCCAGTATTTCATTTAATTAAATGCCCACTTAATGTACTGCATACGTGACACATTGACCGATTGTGACCTACTTAATCCGACACACCTTATTTCATTCATGAGCTTCTCTATCCAAATGCTGAAGAGCCTGCTTCTAAAATATTAATCTTTGAAGCTTGAATTAATAAAACCATGTGAATGAAAGTTTTATTGTCGAATGTGAATGAAATTGTTGTGGCACAATCAGCTAAAGAGAAGACGTTTCAGTTTGTTGGATTTGTGTGAACTGCAGAAACACTCAGCGTGCCGTTATAGAGTGGAGCTCCTTCCCAAATGAAACCATCATATGTTCAGTGGAGACAACTGCTGCAACCCAACAAACATATCAACAACTCACTGAAATAATTAGTGACAGCTCATATGACCTGACCTAACAACTGTGAACTATGACCTGAATATACATATACAGTATATACTGTATATATATGCTTTTTCCGAATGTGAAACAAAAAAAGCATTTTGCTAACCTCAGCGTCTCCAATCGTTAACATTCACAGGCTCTCATTTCCCCTTGCATATGCAGAAAATGATTTTACAGTTGGCTGAAATACAGTAATGGAGAGCAGGGTTACTATACCAGTGAGCGGATATGGAAAAATCAGAGAAAGGATCAGAATTAGGTTGGCTTTACTTCAGCAGGTGTCGGATGAGCCTTGGCATTGGCTCGGGGCATCTCTAGTAACATTGCATGCATAAGAGTGACACCAGCGATGCCCACATTCAACATCTCTCTTATTTTAATAGAACTTACTTTAAATAACTTTCCAAATCAATGCCTCTGACATACCTCATTTACAATATTATGTGTAAATTCATACACCACATGCATCATGAAAATGAATGGAAATAACTGTGCTGTTTGTGATTGAAATGCAGCTTTTGACATATACTGACTTGGGATAAGATATATTATATTATTTAGATTATTCAATGAAGCAATGAAAAACCTCTCTCATGAGTCCTTCGGCATTTGTATAAATATACTACTGATATTCTAATTTAAAACAAAAGCAGTTGAATCTGGCTCTGGCAGGGACATGCAGGTGTTTTCTCAGTTGATTGCCAACCTGACAGATGGATATTTCAACGCTGTGCATTGAAATACTTGGCAGTAACTATTCTTGAATGTTTCTGGCCAAGCGAACCGCTCGTCTCTCTTATTCCAGCTGTATTCTCTCTGGTGCAGGGATTGTCATTTCTCAGTTTGATATCACACAAAGAGAAAAAAAGGGTGTGGGTTTTTGACATGCAGTTTGCCAAGGACAAAGACATTTTCCCAATTCTACATTTATTAGTGTCAGTTTTTCATATTGAAGCCCTGCATAACCGTCTAGCATCTGCACACAGATATTACCTCACATTACTTTCCAGAATTGCAGATGTCTGAGATACATAAAAGGCTCATTGATTTTTCTGCTACATAGAGTCATGGCTGCAGTTCACTGATCATCTTTAAACAGCATATGAGACAAATTTGGTATTCACAGTCAAGGAAAACGTTTTGTCAAAACTAAACACTTTGCTTTGCTATTTCTTTGCAGCAGCTGGTATGCAAAATATATTTTTCATCACCGTCTTGAAAAAACTCATTTGAGTTAATTACCAGTTTGTATTATTTATTGTTGGCTGCTACTGATGATGTTCATATTGCTGTAAAACACCTCTTTCAAATAACTATATTTTTTCAAGTTTCTCACCAAAGAATGACTTTGAAAATGGAAAATCCTGTAGTCGTGAGAATAATCCTGATGATTAACATGATCATTTACTGTTACCAATTACCAGGAACGCAAACTCATTCGAGTAAAAAAAAAAAAGGAAAAGAAGTAGCAAATATATTTTAGGATAAGAATAACTGAAATTCATGTTCTCATTATCTTTATCAATTTTCAAAGGCAACCAGAATCTAAAGTAGCAGAAGAAAGTAAACATCTTTCGCCACCTTAACATGCAAAGTACAGCACATGGTGCACATGTAAGAGTGTCCTGGCAGAACTTAAATCAAGCAGCTCGTTCATAATAGCACAAAGACACTGTGCGTCATGATACTTATACAGTAACATGTATTCACCACAGAGCCACATTAGTGCTGTCCTGTTCTATCAGTCACAGTTCCTCCTTTGGTCCAAGTCACACAAAGCAGCATCACATTGTGCAATGCTCCATCCGTCATTCAGAAAAAAAGCCTATTGTCTGAGTATATGTTGAACAACAGAAGTGATACCTAGACTTGGGATATCTTTAATGAGGTAGATGGTGATATGTGGCAAGAGAAAGACATCGCACAAGAATAGAATCATACATAATGTATCATTAAAAATTAACCAGTGATTTTTAGTTCTGGCATCAGTGGGGAACAGATGAAACTTTTTATGTCAGCGGATATATCTTACCGTCAAACTTTTTATGTCTCGAAAAAAAAGTTGTCCTCATATGGCGGCTGCTTTCCTCGACCAAGTTCTCAAACTCCACTTTGCTCTCCTGGTTGAGTTTGTCCTCCATCTCGGATGTGCAGCAGGTGTGTCCCTGTGGACAGACACGCAGGTGCTCACCTGTGGGAGACAGAAACGTAGGTTTGGGTTTTTCAAAAGACTTTGATAAAACTCCCCTGTGATTTTGGGACTCTAATCAACAAAACTATCAAAGAGGGACAGATCGTAACAAATTGGGATGGATGATATTGGACGGCAACCTGCTATCATGCGAGAGAATCGTTGATGTAGCAGTGCGTACAAGGGTTTTCAGTGTACATCGGTTCAAAGTACTGTAGTCATGGCAACTGAGCTCGTGTACATCAGTGTAACAAACATCAAATGAATGGCAGTGCATTCATAAAAAATATTCCTGCTTCTAGAGATTGCAAAGACTATAACTAGCATTGACTGATTTGTTGGGGGTCATTTGGAGCCACCACAACAAAAAGTAAAAACTATGTTGACCAATTTCCCACTATAATCATCCGACTTATTTGAGACACATTTTCAAATAAATGAAAATGGATTTCTGAATCACAGAGTGTGCTCCGATGCTTGCTTGTTTAACACCAAAAAATGAACTCAGTTGAGTGCAGATCCTCGAAGGTGAATCTGCAACAACCTCTGCTGAATGAACACAACTCAATCAGCTGACTCCCCTTGCAGACATCTATCTAAACACACTTCGTTCAAACAGAAGTTGTCGTAAAAGACACGTCACACTATTGTGCAAAACAAGAAGTGTGTATTTGTTGTTGACTGTTAGCAGCTCGTCAAACATACCGTACAAAAGGGAACTTTTTTCACCCACTGTGGCTGCAGGGTGTCATTGAAGCACTCGGCGGCGTTAACTGTAACGGCCCCTACTGGCTGAGGGGCTCGGAGTGACTGAGGAGTCAATGGCAGCATGAAACAAGTAGTAAAAGGTGTGAGTCATCTCAACCATTAGAGGTCCTTGAGCATTCGGCCCCTGCTGCAAACCAACAACATGGTGTAGTTTTCTACAGCAGAATGAGAGATTAGCCTTGTACAGACAAAGGGGTGCGCACACTAAACAACGGACATGGGCACACTCCGGTAAGGGCATGATTTCAAAGTTTACGCATTCATCTATGCAATTATTCTCGCCAAGATTAATGCGATAAAATATTGTATTTGTTGTGTTTGTTGACCCCTGACACAAAATATTCCAATCTACTGAAAGCCCCAATTATTTTCAGCGTTTGTGTGATCTCCACCACTGATACTGCCGCCCCAAGTCCAATAAAAGTCATCTTTTTGGAGATTTCACACCATTTACTTCAATAGAAAAGAAGTTTGTAGTGGAAAGAGCCAGCTATCTATTTTGTTTTTTAATTTCGTTAAATCAGCAGAGGCAGAACGTCCCCATATCATGATCCCCATATAATATGAGTGAGTGTTTATATTATTTAGCTTTAAGATATGAAAATGCTTACAGTCTTTAACACTTTACTTTGTGCATAATGTGGTGTAGAAATACCTGAATGATATCCTTGAATGCACATTAGGACAATTAAAAGTGTTTTATCAGAGTGTAAACTTGACCAAAGAAATGTCTATGTAATTCAAAAACACAAGTCCAATTAGAGGGAGGGTATTGAATAACTCAAATATTTAGAAACTGAGATCCCCATCAGCAAATAACATCACACATATGAAAAAATGATAATTAAAAAGAAGGGTCACTCTCCCATCTGTGGAATATTCTGTGTGTCTAAAAGCGTGTAATCTATACGAGTAACATAAATGAATGCAGGCTGGAAAACAAATTCTGTCTGATGAAACCCCCCAAAATTATTTTCTACAGACATAATGCACATCATTATCAGACAGAAGCCAGACTTGACCCATCATGCATATAACAGATCCATCCCAGAGCATGGCAGCATCACTGGGCAGCTGCTTTTTTTAGTATCAAGTGGAGAAATGAGAAATTAAAGAGGAGAAAGCCCTTCGTTTAATAAAGCACTACTCCAAACCACTCCAAAGATGGGTTTAGGATAAGAGTGACTCCATGAGGGACACAACACGTATCTAAATTTAGAGACAGGATATCTGATATGTGCACTGAGCAACATCACAGATAATACAAACCTTAACTATACCTGTACAATGCACCTGGTACAATACCTTAAATCGTGAGGTACAATATGTACCAATATGTAGTAATATGTACTAAAATCTCTGCCAAAGCTGCTTTAAATACTGCCTGAGAAGAGTTTTGAGCTGATGTACCTCTGATAGCAAATAAGCCAATGCTAAAAATAAAACCTTGCACAATTATTACACAAATAAATGTACTTGTATATCTCCGAAAACTACCTTCAATACCGCTAAAATAACCAAATAAATTGTCCCCCAAAGCATCATCAACTGCCAGTAATGAGAAAATGAAATTGAGTGACCTGAATCACAGGAAGAGAACCATGTGTGCATTGATCCATTTACAAAATATCTCAACATTTTTTTACGTTACAGGGTTTTTGTTTTTCGTCATTTCTGTCAAACGTTTCTAACGTGGGAAGCCGCTCAGCAGCTGGAGCCTATTGGTGGATGTGAGGGCTCCTTCATGGACTCGTTAGTCAGAAGAGGACATGTGAAAGTGCATTGATCATTATAAGTACAATATTTTATGAAAAATGTTCCTCTGCAGTAACATATGCAGATATTTGGGCCATTTATTTGGAAAATAATCATCCCCGTCTTCAACTCGTTACTAACAGTAGAATATATACATTTTAGAGGTGATACATTTTTTTGCATACTTGTTGTATCATCTTCCCTCCTGCTGCTCTACTACTGAGAGCATAAGACATCATTATCCCAGAGTTTAGCAAAAGAAATAAGTCTGGCCAGCCGCCCGATGAAAGATTTGGGCTTATTTTCTATTTTTAACAAGTTCTACCTATTAACTTTTAAGGAAGGGGAAGAGAAAATGTCTGTGCACCTCTTTTTGCTAGATCCTACTACACAAAGCAAGCCTTGACAGTCCCACTGGTGTTCAGCATGCATATACAGTAAGCTATAGATGAAGGAGCTCTGCATGGATAATGAAACAAGAAGGACGCAGTGTGTACGTGCTGGTACTCTCAAATGTGCTTAATCCTTAATCAGTCCATAGAGAGGCACCATGCTGCAGTAATGAGGTACACCATCAACAGTTCAACACCAGCTTATTGTCTCTGGAGGAACGAAGAAAGCCTCCTGGACACTGAGACCAAACTCCTTAAAAACAAAAAAAATATGCTTAAATGGAGGAGTCGATTTCCATTTGGTGATTCTTTCAGACTTGTTTGTTCCTTTAGTACACGGACAGGTTGTAACCCTTTGGCAATGCAACGGTATTGTCACGCACTGTTTCCGATCTGAGGAGATGCAACTCTGTGATAATCCTCATTCCGAGCTCCAATCAGTTCAACAAACAATAATGTGCTGTCTAGGGAGCTCGTGGTAACCGTAGCACAGCTACGTCGTTTTATTTCATCTTCATCTTCTACATAAATCTCTGTTGTCTTCTCAGGTATTTCTTCATCATAGTTTGTGCTGTATCCGTGTTGATTCCATTTAAGTTTTCATTCGCTACATTATTAAAAGTGTAGTAGTGCAACATGGTCCACCACATTCTTTTGGAGTGGGGGACAAGGCTGACTCGGAGTCAGTTTCCACTGGCATGAATTAGCCATTTGGCAAATGACAAAGGAAAGGACCTCTTGTCAGCTGTGTGGACCAGGACACAAGAGTACGACTTGTCGTCATGATGATGGATAACTTCAGGGGACGTTCACTCGCTGCATTATGAAGCTCTGCAACCCTGAAGCGCGTCCGTTTCAGTGGGAAGATTCCGTCAAAGCAACAAACTGACGTAACTTGTCAAAGTGAGTACAACGCAGCTGTCGTCAACTAAAGGTTGGCGAAAAATAGAAAAAGAAAAAAATCAATAGAAAATTCCGTAAGTGCAAATGACAACTTAAAAAGAAAACCCCGGTGCCTTTCTTTTTCAAAGGTACAGCCTTCTGTATTTCTCTCAGGCTGTTTTTTGTACAAACACATACTTTGACATATCCTGCTACTTTGAACACTTTGAAAAACGCGAATGCTGCTGTTACATCAGTCAACATAAAAATGACTTTGTCAACAGCAGGTAGGAGTGTGAGCTGCACGTTTGTAATCGTGTGACTTTTCACATGTTATTCTGTCTCTCCTTTTCTCACAAGTACTTTTCTGGCTGTTTACCACGATACCGACTAAAGGAAACAGCAGCATTTACAGAAGATAGCGGTAATGCCAAAATAATAGTCCAAATAACTCTACACGTTTACTGATAAAACTTTCTGGATGTTTTTTTTTACATTTTGAGCTCCATTTAAAACGAACAAAACAAACATAAAGGCTTACCTAGGTGAATAATCATCCCCAAATCTAGATGGGATTCTGGCTCACTGCACCATATCTGTCCCGCTCCAGTGGGTTGTTCGCACCCAAGATGGAATTTGAAACCAAGCTGCCGATACACTGTACGCTTGCAAGATCACAGATGTGCTCAGACTCGGTCGTGCTGAGTTAAACCTGTACGACTCAATACAAATAGTGTCAACAGAAATGAAGACAGAAGGTGCAGCTATAGAAACCCAGGGACATCCGTAGGGGCAAGGAAGCATGGTGGATGTTGCCATAAAAAATACATTTCCAAAGGCAAATTACATAAATCAATTGTGTGCGCTTTCATGACAGGTGTAAATAAATCAAGGTCGTTTTTAAAATTAATTAGTTTAAATTAAATATGTTATGAAAGGGAACAAATGTACCTACTTAACACATTTCATGTGGTGTAGTTCCATTTTACAGCCCTTATATACAGCTGCAAAAAGATTAAAGGAACTCGATATGCAAAAGATTTGCATGCTTACATAAATCATTAAGCTTAATAAGCCTTAATGTTACCATATGCTCATAGCCTTAGCAATGGATTTTGGAAATTCTAATAGCAAGTGCAGCACCAAGACACAAAACAACAACAGCACCAACAAAAACCCACGACACTGCTTTTCTCGCTAACATTATCAAAAATGCAGGTGAAGAGGAGCAAGCAGGAAGTTGGGAACATTCCCAGATGATATCCATAGCATCTGCTAAAATGACCGGCCAAATCAAAACTGTAAACAATTATTTCACTGCTGCTGAAACGTTTGCACATTTGCTTTAAAAACACTTGTGTGTTTTATCCATTTTGTAACATTCTGTCAGTCAGCGTGCGTGGATGGAAGGGAGAGTGTACGGTTTGTTTTAACCGAGCGAGCAGCAGAGAATTACATACTGAATGTAAGCCTGCGGAGACAGCCCTGGCAGAAGTGTTAATCTATTAAAGAGGATACAAGTGTCACGTCAGGTTGCTCACATACAGCGGAGAAAAAGCCTGCTCCCACTTAGATGTTAAACAACACAGCTGTATCTCAAACATTAGGCGCATCCATCTACATTCATGATTCATGATGCGCCGAGCCTGATCACAAATTTATGGATCAACACATGCAAACACAGACCAGCACACACACATACATAAAACATTATTCAGAGACATGTTTGACTACGTCTTATGAGCAAATAGTTATGCAGCCCCTGCAAAATGATGCGTTGATTCCCACTAATGTACCAGTGTCCTCGCAGCTGCCTCGACTACAGATGTCAGAGGGGCAGCGCTGCACATCTTTCCCTCAGAACAAACTGATCACATAATTAAATCTATGTAATTACAGGAGGCAAAAGAATTAAGGCCGGATGCTAATCTTCTGCAGGGATTTTCCAGTGAAACAATCTGCCATTGGCTTAAATGTTACACAGAAGGGAGTGGGGCACAAGAAATATAGTCCATCTTACAAATGCAATCACACATTGGTTGTTTCGTTGAGTTTCTTTGACGCACATGTGTGTTTGGCTCCTGTGGATCACAATCTTCACGGAGTGCAGAACCCGATTGAAGCGTAGCATTGCAATTAAAGGGAAGTTGCTGACTAGTTTCCGAGAATGCTCACGCAGGCCCGATCACTGCTGACGAACAGCTCCTTTCACAGAAGAAGAAAGTTCACCCATTATGAATGTTAATTTGAGTGTTATGTTTAACCACAGACCATCTGATCTGCTAAATATCAGAGTCAGGAATTTAAGTCCATTGGCAGAAAGTCAATGGACTTTGAGGTATTATCATATGGAGATTTAGGAAGAACTAATATCATGTAGTGGGCTTTATTCCGCCGTTGGCTTCACGTCCCTCGACGTCGAAGAAGCATGGACCGCTTGTTTGAGGTTCCATTCACACGCAGAGGCGGTTGTCATGTCTAAAAGGCAGCCGTGAAGGACGGCACATTCACGATCCTTTCATTCTAACTGGTGGTTCATTAAAAGTGGCGGCAGAGCCAATGGTGAGATGGACAGCCATGTGAAGTAACAGCTCAACAGTTACAGCAGATGCCCTATTGAGACTACGGTTTTCAAACATGTTAAAAGCTGACAGTGTGGAAACTTACGACTTGAATTCTAGAGAAAAACTAGTTCAGAGAATAAATATCATAACATGACTCGTGCTTGTGAACCAAAATAACTTTCTAAAATGTAATATATTCCCTCACACACACATTATGTATAAACAAGCCAAACAAGTATTGCTGTTCCATGTGTATTTCTCATCAAAAACTTTTTTTAAAGTACCATTTGGATTTTTTAGACCAAAGTTGAGTATATATTTACATATATAAATATCTAATTCCATTCTGAAATTGTCGGTCTATAATGGATGAAATTAAAACTAGTGGCTATTTAATTTGCACACAAGCCAATACCTCAGCATCAAAGAGTCTTATATAAGTGACAACTATTACAAATGGATGTAAAGGGAGAGAATGGATTTTTTATTTTCATACAGTAATACAAGATAATGGAAAGTGGGTCGTAAAGTAGAAATCCGGTTTAAAAAAGTAGTATGCTTCTAACATGCTTTAGCTAGAGAAAAATGTAATGCAAATGCATGATTATACATGATTATACATGAAATATAGCGGGAGGTTGGGAGGACTGAAGGGCGCACTGGCATGTTGAAAGAATTTAGGCCATGTTTGCTGAAACGTTTGTCTACTTCTAACATAGAGGGAGAGAAAGCACAAAGGCAACAAATACCATGAACAGAGGGGAGAACATGAAAATAATGTTTTTTATGCAAATGCCTCAATTCAAAGCAAATGCACTTTTGAATCTCGTGGTGAAGCGGATAGTACACAGTGTTTATTATGGCTTAACAACGCTGACCGAGCCACGTGGCTGTCAGCAGGTGGGTCTTGTCTTGTTGCGCTGCAAGGTGTAGAACCTCCATAGTCACAGAGCGCGCTGACCTCCGATTGGTCCCGGGACATTCATGAAAAGGCTTCAAAGGGAACCACGGGGACGAGGCTTCAAAGCTGTAGTTAGGACGTCCTAAGGCTTCCACGGTAGATCAAGATTAGCGCGTGAGATATAACAAAATAATACAAAATTAAGAGTGTTAACCATTACTTATAAGCACCACATATATGCACTTATATGTATAATGTCACTGGTCAACTGAGGTTTTTCTCTGGAAGGTGTGAAATTTCCCATTGGGCCATTTCATAATAATTTATTTAAAAATAAAATAATAAATGAATGTCACAGGGTCATAAATGAAATAGAGGCCCTTGGCCACCTCTGGTTATGAACCCTTCCAACAACAAACAGAGGCTTTGAAAATAACCACAAGCTTCTGCTCCATGAAATCAATTTTACTTTCATGAATCTCCATTAAATCACACGCTGTGATTGCATTCTCAGTAGCATGCCGACAAAGGACAGACCAGGGCCGCATATCTCTCACTAGCTGGAGAGGTTCCCGGCTAAAGTTTCCCATTATCAAGACTTTTCAAAATATACATTTCTTTAGATTGCAATGCAACAAATCAAGGAGTGTGATTTTTTGAGTCATAAGATAACAAAGGAAGTCCTGTTGCGTTCAACAACAGCTTGAAGCAAACAGCTTCAGAAGCTCCCACAGCTTTCAGACGAAGGATTGCAGGGAATTTGTTCCAATATTTTTGGCTTTGACGCAACAGCTGGAGCCGATGGCGGCAACGTTAGCCGCCGCTGAAGAACACCAGCAGCTGGTCCTTTGCATTCAAAACTATGCTCCTTCTACTTTGTAGTCTTTAAAGTAACCCTTGGTGTTCTCCTCCTGCTAACCGAACATGATAGGAAAGCATAAAAAGGATAATTACATTTATTTGTTCACATCTGGATTTTTTTCACACAGTATTAACTACAGCACGGCAAAGTAGGGAATTACAACTATAACCAACTTACTTTATTTCACAGAATCATTTATTTATCTATTAAACTTATATAGTTATACTATATTAAAAAATCTGCATTAAAAAGAAAAAATAATAATATCCATTCCAAAAACATCACCATGCCTGGAGAAAAGAGCTGATTGAAGAGGTTCCATCATTGATAGAAACATACGGTGGTAGAAGTACTCGATAATCTTCTACTTGGGAGATTTTGAAATGCAAAAGAGACTTTTTTTTTTTCATTTCATTCCCATAACTACAAACATAAGTTCCATGGAAAAGTGAAAGCTGCTGAATATTTCAGGGCAGCTGTGGGAATAGAGGCTGTTCAATGCCCGTGGAGGGTCTGATGCCAGAAAGTGTGATTCACTCCCAAAAGGATTCATTAGTCTACCTGGCCAAAGGGCACACTGCATATGGGCCATGCCATCTGGTACATCACTTGACCACTCTTGCCAGCATTTTAAAGTAAGGACGTCCTCGCCAGAGCTTCGTGCCAAACAAGCCAACAGATCACCAAGTCAAGAGAGAAAAATGCTTTATTCACCCATGCTGAAAATTCATAAAAAGGTGTAGTGATGCAGTAAATGACATTTCATTTCTGCATAGTTTTGCAGCATGTATCATACTCTGAGCCGGTGAGCTGTATTGCAAGTGTGCTTCTCTAAAAATCCCTTTAAGGCGGAGAGCATAAAAAAGAGCAGGTGGGATGGCATTAACCCGCGTTACGATTGGAATCTGGATTCGTTTTTATCTGTTTCCGAGAAATCTTCAACTGCGGCCCGTTAGTGGGGTTTTCACAATACAGCAGAGCTGAGCTCAATAACAGGGAAGCACCATCTTGAATGAATCACATTTATTATCATTGATCTACTAACAGATTCCAGCTCTGCTCTCATACTGAACTGCCTCTGGAATATTGCCCACTCACTGCTCTTATAGTCTAGCTGCCACAGGGACTCATTGCCTTCAAAAGAAGGCCTCCAGAAGTCCATACCCTTGACGTTTCAATTCTTTCCATTGAGATGACTTGAGCCATGCAGGTCTCTCATGATATCCAAAATTCACTTGATCTGTAGCTCAGTTTTTTGCATTGATTATGTTGAAAATCTATCACTTGACAGAATTGCATACTCCACAAGGCGCATAACATAAACAAACACAGCACATTTCCCAGCAGTCAGACACAGAGAGACATTTAAGGGTATAATTCAATTGTCAACACAATTACAATCCATCATTTAAAATTGGTGTCTATTGAATTATTATACAAAATGTTTCTAATTAAATGCACAAATATCACTTTGTTTGATGAGGGTCTACTGCTTTTGCATTTTCAGCTTCTAAGTGTTCATTATTCCTCAGTGGAAATACCCTGAATAAAAATAACTGATCTGAAATGTGAACATTTGTGAGGAGAATGAGCAGACTAATGAGATGTAAGGCCACCAGGAGACACCTGTAAGTGTCTAGTGATATTTGGGTTTGGCAGGTTGAATCCGTTCCCACTTTTTAACCAACCAGATTTGTCAGACAGTTAATTCACTGAATTAGCCACACACCAAAATCACACATCCCTATCCGGTTATTTATTTTACTTATTAGCAATCACTGAAATAAATTTCCTAGAAAAAGTATATCATGTTTTGATATAAAATTCTACCGTGCTCCATTCTCCCTACCATGCGCAGCTATAGATCCGAATAAAATTCCTTTTCTTTAGTTAAACTTGCAGTGTTTTAGTAAGTGAAGGAAGCTGTTTTTAATTGTAAGATAAAGGTTGATGTAAGGACACGTGGAGGTATCCACATACATAAGCGTTAATGTACAGTACATTCACACTGACAACCACAATCCTTAATGTCATTATCACATGCGACTAGAACATCTAATTCATTGATCATAGTCATCGTTATTGTATTTTAGGGTTTAATGGTATGTGTTGAAGGAACATCCATGTCTCTAAATTAAAGGCTATTTCGCCCATAGAAAAGTGGCGAAAATGTCAGTATGTCAAGTCTAGAACTTCCATCAATGACAGTCCCTAACAGTTGACTCTCCGTGGTCTAAATACTTCATCCAAGTTTAACACCTTGGAACGTGAAGACTAAAAGGCTGACTGAGCATCAGTTCCACGTGAAAGGTTGACATCTCTATCTTTGAGATCTATTGACTCAGGAGCAGCGCAGGCCACACACACACACACACACACACACACACGGCAGTCCTTTTTTCATTTGAGCAGGGGGACATTAAAAGGACCCTCTGTTTAGCTGACATGACCTAGATGAGAGGTTAAAAGGAAATTAAATCACAGAAATAGAATTAAAGATGTATGAATATTATATAGTGTTGAGCAAAAGAACATCTTCTTTTATCAAAGCTGAAGCTGAATGCTTGGCATACTTATGCCAGGAGATATGTTCTGTTTAAAAGGTCAACTTTTAAAGTCAAAAGTATGAAGGATTACTTCCATTCTTATAAGAGGTATTTCCAAATTCAGAGTCTACCAACAGTCTTTTTCACCATAGAGATATTGAGTTCCAAAATGAAAAAGTATTAATCATTGAGGCAGTGATTCATAAAAAACAAACAATATAAAATGAATGCATATCAGTGCTAATTTAGAAATGACTGGAGGAAAGTTGACAGTATGGTACTTAAAGAGACTCTGTGTTGTTATTTGTTCTTTTTTTAGGTTATTTTTATGAACTTAATAATTGCTAGTTCTGGCTTTATAAATTGAAGATTATGTAGCGTTTCTTCTTCACATATGGTTGTAAACTGAAGATTGTTGAATTTCAGACAATTTTTTGGATGAAGCTATTTGAAAATGTCACCCTCTTGGAAATTCTAACATCTACTTTCTGTCATTATATAAAAAAAACTGCCCTGTTACTGATCCCTTCAATGATAACTTATGTGGGAATAATTGTAATGTGTTTTATTCTGGATGAAGCCACAATCTATCCTTTGTGTTAGATATTTTAGTTGAGCGTGTGATTAGTCATCATTGACTAATAATCAATTGTTATGACAAAATAATACATGAACGCATCAACCTTTGAGAGGATTGCACATGCTGTCTTCAGGTGATATTACTTGTCGACAAACATCCTAAGACTTGAGGTAGGCTCGATTGCCGTTACATCACATCTGTCTGCCTGTTGAATTCATGCATCAAGCTCCATTGATCTCACCGCTGCTCTGCCATCTGGATCTCCTCTTCATCAACCAAATCACCCCACTTTCAACTATTTCCACTGGGGCTTGGGACCCAAATTGAATATATCCAAACAAGATGAACCAGATAATTCCCTCTATCGCACGGGCCATATGTTAGCACACTTGAAGGCAGCTCCAAGATTTTCTAACTTTGAAGTAACTTCCAGGCGTGACAGTAATGGATAGACAAATACAGGAAGGTGAAGCTCAAACTAACAATGTGGGCACGAGCCCACCTCATGTCCTCCTTCCTTTCTGTCCGATGAGCAGCCCGTGGGCTTGAAACGGGGCAGCAGCATACTAAAGGTGGAAATAAACATACTTAGCAACTATTCAAAAAAATTATAGTTAGCCAAAATGCCGCCGTTGTCTTATAGACAGTTTGACTAAATATTGTTACTGATGCTTTGTTTGGATTGAAATCCCGGTTTGCTAAAAAATCGTGTCTTTTCATTTTATTTTTCCATAGCGAAAAATGCTGGAGGTGTTTCCTTTTGCACAAAGACAGAATTACACCGGTTGGACTAAATGAGAAGCTATTAATGAATAGAAAATATGGAAAAGCAGTATCCCAAATGGGCCAAAATCAAATCAAATTCCAAATATGGTTCAACGGAAAGGCTTCTTGGAAATCAAATGGATATCGGAATATTTAGATTTTGTAGAAAATAGCATATTTTGCAAAAATAATAAATAACTGAAGGTTACTGCATGTACAGTATGTGAGTCATAAATAGGGAAAGTTATATGGCAGGCCCCTTCAAGTTTTCAGTCAAACCCAAAGTTGAAATCAACCATTTTGCTTCTTAAAATAATTGTATTCATTGGAATATTTTTATTGGAAACACAGCTTTTGAAACACACATCAATAATAAACAGTCATGCATGGATTCTGAATTCAAAGCAGACCTTAACTGTGCTGTAAGCAGCACGGCTCTGTGGCTCTGAATAGTTTCTGTGACGCATTTTCCAAACAGGATTTACACCGATGTCCAGTAAACCCTGTATGCGGAAATAAGAACATAATGGCGTAAAAAAATCTCACCCATGGGAGTGGGGCGTTACACAGAGCCCCATAAGGTTTTCTAAATTAAAGCAATCTGTTGCTGCTTAAAGCTTATTTTTACTGTTACTTTAATGTTTTTAAAAAATTGAAAGTGATGAGGTCAGATGTGCATTAGAAGTCATATTATATAGTTGCCTCAGCGACATGTCCTGATTGCAACCTGCAGGTTCAAGTCAAATGATGATGGTTCCAACTTAGGCTAACTCGATCTCCTGACCTTTGTCAGGTGGAACTGTTGTCATTTTAGTCACATCCCAGATTTAAACATCACCACATTAACTGCCGGCCATTTGAATTGAGGCAAATTAACCTGTGTAACATATGGTGAGGTCAAAGCCTTGCACTGGAGCTCTGGATTCGTCATGCTAACTGGTGCATGACTCAAAACACAACAGCTGGTGGTCTGAAGAGCCCGAGGTAGAGCCCCAGGGTGCGAGATGACCAGCCCCCTCATTTACCGGCAGCTTACACAGGGGACAAGAATCAGCGGGGTTCTTGGAGCAGGAGACGGGGCTGGCTTCTTTTCAGATTCTAGCCCCCGCAGGAGCAAGAGAACGAGGACTCGCCAAGAAGCATCACAATAGCAGATGTTTCATTTGACACATGAAAAGCTTCGGGGGCCAAAAATTGTGTAAACGCTGGGCACCGGCTTGTTAACCCATCCAGTTCAAGAACCCCAATTCCAAAGTGCTTGCACCTCCTTCCCAATAGGCCTTCAAATAATGCAATTTGAACTGAGAGCAATATATTCATTCTCAAGCCTCATCTTTATTGTCAGCTCTCCCCGGAGATGACCTACGTGGAGCGTAGTGAGCTCACATGCGTGTCGCTGCAGGACTTGCTCTGCGCTCTCATCGGCTACGAGGAAGGCTGATTTGGATCAATTGTTGGTTTACCCCTGCTGTTCTTCTGTGGTCGTAGATTCATTTGAATGCCCTCCTCAAGAAGCTTGCAAGTCCTACTTTCAAAAGGCTTCATTAAAAGCCAATATGAAGAAAAAGAATACAATATGTGGTGCTATGATACATGTATAATGCACTAAGTTATGTAAGCTATTAAAAGGCACAGTTGGGAAAACGCAGCAAAAGAAAAATATACTATATACTATTTGCATGTCAATTGCCAAAACCTCTTTTGCCCTCTTCTCTCTAGTTTTGTTAAATAATTAGTGAACTTTATAAAATTTTTGCAGGAATCAATTATCATTAAAACCAGTAATATCAGTATCATTTTTTTCTCCCCACACAGATCACTGAGTAAAATAGGGACACAGTGCATGAACCGGATTAATGAGTAAATGAGGCAACACAGGTTAAGGAACAAAAGGGCACAGATCCGACACATGCGAGTGTCGTTTTATCCTCCAGGGCATTTCACTGCAAAGCCTATTATTTAACGTTATAATTAGAATCCAGAAACGTGTCCCGGGGTTAAGATCAGCCCTCTACATTTTTGCATTAAGAAAAAAAAATAATAACGATCCCCAATTAGTCCCTCCACCTCAAAGCTTCAAACGAGATCACACTTAACTGGGCCATGAACTCTTGTAATGGGTATAAATTGACTAATTTGTAACTAAAACAACACACTTTCCTTGCATGTCTTGTCCTGGTGAACAACTACTGCTCAACACAATTTGTTACAAAATCAGAACATTCTTAATCGCAGCGCGAGCTCGGCATCGTGGTTGTTACTCGCTGAGCAAGTATCATCTATTCACTTGAGAGATGCAGTCAAGCCGTTGGAACTCTGCTGTTACGCCCACTGCAACGCTGCTGTCATGAATTCATTGAACTCGAATTCCAGTTTACCGACTGCACAATTTAGGAAAACACTGTACCGCGCCGCCACAGCATGTCAAGTGGAAATGTTTTCCCTGTTGTCCCATTTGCACATGTTGATGAAGAACGCGGTACTCGTGAACTATAGGCTGATATTCTAGAAATGAGTGAGTTAGGCGTAAGAAACATATGCAGCTTACCGAGAGTACAGAAGTACTTGTCGCTTTGCTACGGGGGGGGACGAGGCAATACACACACGGCCCCCCCCGCTGATGCCCAAATAACACGTCGACTTGGTAGTTACTGAATTTTATTTATCGCTGTTTTGACTTTGGCGGATCCACGACAGAAAGAGTTTAAATGCTCGCAGAGATCAGTGGGTGATTGTAAACGCATGAAACAGACTGAGACTTTGTGGGGGCCGGCTGGCGTGGCTGTTTTTATAGTGATGAGGAAACACTGGATAAAGAACCTCACGCCTGGTATAACTTACTCGTGAGGGCCATGGAGGTCCACTTTTCTCGACAATCACACCACAGTTTTGCACTGTATGGAATCACATCTGCCACTAAAAACTTATTATTATTATTATATTTGAGTAAGTTGTTTTAGGGAAATAAATAAACATTTTAAAAATGATATCTGGATACTGAATCCAGGGTTTTCATTAGCTGTAAGGCATAATGTTCAACATTTAAAAAACTCAAAGCGTAAAATATATTACCCTGTGTAATAACCTTTTGATG